>NC_070596.1:27712116-27759616 GCF_027409825.1 Scomber japonicus
GAGGGAGGGAGGAAGGAAGGAAAGGAGGGAGGAAGGAAGGGAGGAAAGGAAACAAAAGAAGGAAGGTAGGAGGAAGGAAGGAAGTAAAGGAGGGAGAAAGGAAAGGAAGGGATGAAGGGAGGAATGGAGGGAGGAAGGAAGAAGGAAGGAAAGGAGGAAGGGAGGAAGGAAAGCAGGGAGGAAGAAGGAAGGAAAGGAAAGAAGGAAGGTAGGAGGGAAAAAGGAAAAGAGGAAGGGGGAAGGAAAGGATGAAGGAAGGAATGGAGGGAGGGAGGAAGGATGGATGGGAAGATGGAAGGAAGGAAAGGCGGAATGGAGGGAGGGAGGGAGGAAGGAAGGAAGGAAGGAGGGAGGGAGGGAGGGAGGGAGGGAGGGAGGGAAGAAAGGAAGGAAAAGAGAAAGGGGGAAGGAAGGAAGGAAGGAAGGAAGGAGGAAGGATGGATGGGAAGATGGAAGGAAGGAAAGGCGGAATGGAGGGAGGGAGGGAGGAAGGAAGGAAGGAAGGAAGGAGGGAGGGAGGGAGGGAGGGAGGGAGGGAAGAAAGGAAGGAAAAGAGAAAGGGGGAAGGAAGGAAGGAAGGAAGGAAGGAACAGTCAAAACAGACGGGGTCAAGGGGAGGGAAGAAAGGAAGGAAAAGAGAAAGGAGGAAGGAAGGAATGGAGGGAGGGAGGATGGATGGGAAGATGGAAGGAAGGAAAGGCGGAATGGAGGGAGGGAGGGAGGAAGGAAGGAGGGAGGGAGGGAGGGAGGGAGGGAAGAAAGGAAGGAAAAGAGAAAGGGGGAAGGAAGGAAGGAAGGAAGGAAGGAAGGAACAGTCAAAACAGACGGGGTCAATTTGACCCGGGAGGAGGACAGGAAGGCTAATAAGATAAATATAATAATAGTAATAGTAGTAATAATAGTAGTAGTAGTAATAATAGTAGTAATAGTAGTAATAGTAATAATGATAGTAATGAGATCTGAGCCAGTATCGGTGGTTGAACTTCCTCGAGTAGCTCCTGCTGGACTTCCCTGCTTTCCAAACGCATGATCATCACGACAGCAGAGGACTAACTGACACACAGCTCATCTCGCTCCGCAGAAACTCCCTCATCATCGATCACACGCATATGGATGTTTATCACTGTTTAGAGTTTTAAGAATCATATATATGTGTGTGTATGTTTGTATGTATAAAACCATGTGACAGGAAGTTATTTCTTATTTATTCATAGTTGTAGTTTTGCTCATCTAGAAGAGAGAGGCACATTAATGCTCAGTTAGAGGTATAGAGCTGAAATAATGTAGATTTATATTATAATAGAATATATATATAACAAGTCTGATAGTATTTAAAGAAAAGAATTCACACTTTTTGAGAAAGTTGTAATATTTTAATTAAAAAAGTGCAAAAAAAAAAATCAAGAAAAATAGTAAGAAAAAAAAGATAGTTGAAATATTTCAATTTTAAAAAGTGCAAAAAATTCAAGAAAATTTGTAAAAAAAACAAAAAAAAAAAAAACAAAGAAAAAGAAAGTTGAAATATTTCCAGAAAATAAGACAACATTTTTGGGAGTTTTTTTTTATTTTTATAATATATATTTTATAAGTAACTTATAATATTGAAATGTTATATAAATGTCGAGAAAAAAAAAAAGTTGAAATATTTCCAGGAAAAACGTCCAAATTTTTATATAATATATAATATTTTATATTTTTTATTAAATATTTAAAGAAGATTATTTTTTTTATTTGTTTTAGAGGAAATTGTAGTATAGTAGGAAAAAAGTTAGAAAATTTCAAGAAAAGAAAAAAAAAAGCGTAATATTTTAAGAAAAAGTTTAATTTAAAAAAAAAAATAGATTCGCTTTTTTTAAGTTGTAATATTTTCAGGAAAAATGTCCAAATCTTTTGAAAAGTTATGATATTTAAAGAAGAATATATTTATTTATTTTTTGAGGAAATTGTAATGTAGTAGGAAAAAAGTTACAAATTTTCAAGACAAAAAAAAAAAGGAAAAATTTAATTTTTTTTTGTTGTTGTTGTAGTATAGTAGGAAACAAGTTGTAACATTTCAAGAAAAAACACATTTAAAAAAACAAAATATTTTAAGTTTTTTTTTTTTTTTAGTAAGTTGTAATATTTAAGAAAATTTAAAAATCTTAAATTTTAAGAAAGTTACAAAATTTCAAGACAAAAAAAAAAGGAAAATTTTAATTTATTTTTTTTATTTGTAGTATAGTAGGAAAAAAGTTATACAATTTCAAGGAAAAATTAAAAAAATTAAAAAATTTGAAGTAGTAATTTTTTTTTTTTTTGAGAAAATGTTCGTATTTTAAGAAAAAAGTTATAAAAATTTAAAGAAAACTAATTATTGTTTTACTGGAAAGACACCTCAAACTTTAACTAACTTTTAACATTTCAGCCCATGGCAAGGAGAGAGAGACAGAGTTTGTCTTCGCTCGTTCTTCTCCGTACTGACTCTGTTTACGTGTGTTTAGATAATCAGGATCCGTCTCTGAACAGTCTGTCGGTGATGAACGCAGCCGACCTGCGGAGCAACATGGACTCCAGCTCTCGCTCCCAGCAGAGCAGCCAGGGATGGATCAACACGTACCCGCTGTCCAGTGGCATGTCCACCGCCTCCAAGAAGTCAGGTAGTAGTACATTAACAGGAAACGGATATATATATATACTAGGCCTGTCAAACGATTAATTTTTAATCGAGATTAATCGCAGAATTTCCATAGTTAATCGTGATTAATGGCGTTTTGAATTGCATGTTTAAAATCCTGTTATTTTCCATTTGAAGGCAGTTTTAAGCCCATAATGTAAAGCATTTCTTACCAGAGTGTCTTAACTGGGAATCAATCACGGCTCTGCTGCGACTCCCACACTCCAAAATGGTCCTTTGGTGGAGCTGAGGCTGGCTTGGCTGCACCTGGGTGTTTAGCGTGGAGGTGCTAACTCAAACTCCACGTACTCCGGTGGTAGTTAAACTCCGTTTGACACAGGTTGCATTTTACTTTTGACTTGTCAACTGAAGCGTCTGGAAGTGTTTTAAAGTTAAACAAGCCGTTCAAAAGTCCAGTAGCTCTCTTACTTTCCATCAGCGCGGTAGGTTTACTGCAGGAGGCCACTTCAAAGCATAGCGCTACAGCTAGAGGAGCCGTCTACGGGGGAGTAGAAGGGACAAAAAGGCTAGCAAAATTAAAATGCGATTAAAAAAAATGCGTTATGGATTGCATTAATCTGATCGCGATTAACGCGTTAACACTGGCAGCCCTACTATATATATATTTATCATTCTTTTGTGGTTACACCATTTGACATTTTCAGGAGCATTCAGTCTTACTTTGGTTAAAAAAATGGTGCAAATATAACAAACCTGATTTTAGATATTTTCTGACATTTGTTCATCTTACCAACCCTTACTTGTCACTAATCTATTACTTAATTGATCCAAAAAGCAGTGTTTGATTTCTTTAATGATTAATTTCTGGCTGTCATCTCTTATATTGTAATCATGTATTTCTCTAGCTGTTGACTTTTCTCAAACTGTGTCTCAAACTAAAACACAATCGCATACAGAGATGAGAAAGATCTTAAACTTTAACACAGCAGTCTGACTCTCCTCGCCTTCTTTTCACACCAAGGCACGTCCAAGAAGAGCAACCGAGGAACTCAGCTTCACAAATACTACATGAAGCGCAGAACTCTCCTCCTGGCTCTACTGGTGAGTGTTTAGAAAAGGTTTCCATTGATCTCACTTGATGACATGATACCAACCACCTCTCTCTCTCTCTCTTTCTCCCTCTCTCCCTCCCTCTCCCCCCTCTCTCTCTCCCTCCCTCTCTCCCTCCCTCTCCCCTCTCCCCCCTCTCTCTCCCTCTCCCCCCTCTCTCTCTCGCCTCCCCCCCCCCCCCCTCTCTCTCTCTTCTCCAAACCTCAGGCGAGCGAGATCGAGCGTTTGACGACGTGGTACAACCCGCTGTCCACTCAGGAGCTGATCATCGCCACGGAGCAGTCGGTGGAGACGAGCATCGCCAACTGGAGGTCGAAATACATCAGTCTGACGGAGAAGCAGTGGAAGGACAACGTCAACCTGGCCTGGAGTATCGCTCCTTACCTGGCCATGCAGTTACCTACAAGGTTAGCATTAAAGTTTGTAAGAATAAATATGTGTTCTGAGTTTTACATGCCACAGAAAAGTGTGTTGTTAACCACCCTGCCAAATTTGAATGATTAAAAAAATCACCAAATATATGAAATTAGGCTTCAAAGTTAAAAATCACGCCCCGTACCAAGTGTCACCTGTCAATCAAAGTCACCACCTCTACCAGAAACATGGACGCTACGTCTGAGAGTTTTCTGCTGCTAACTCAGCTGCTAGCTAGGCGGCTAACTCAGCTAACTGGCTAACTGTAGACTGTAGTAGTAGTAGTGTGTGCTGAATGTATTTCTACCTCTACAGCAGCAGGGGCGGGTTTATGCTAATCACTAAATCCTGAACACAGAAATCTTGAAACACAGTGTGTGAAGCCTAGCTCCACAATTCAAATCTAAATGGTTTAAATGCTTTTTACACCTTTTTTAGAAATACATTTATGACCTATTTAATGTGTTTAGGAGTCCTTTATAACCCTCTTATAATGTGTTATTATGTATTTCCAGGTTTAAGAATGACGCCATCGTTGCCGAGGTAACCAGGCTGGTGAGACTGGATCCTGGAGCAGTCAGTGACGTACCTGAAGCCGTGAAGGTGAGATCAGCTGATGAGCTTCCTGTCTTCCTTCCTTCCATTTGTCCTTCCTTCCTTCATTCCTTCTGTCCTTCCTTCCTTCCTGTCTTCCTTCCTTCTTTCCTTCCTTCCTTCCGTCTGTCTTTCCTTCATTCCTTCCTTCCTTCCTTCCATCTGTCTTTCCTTCATTCCTTCCTTCCTTCCTTCCATCTGTCTTTCCTTCACTCCTTCATTCCTTCCTTCCTTCCATTTGTCCTTCCTTCCTTCCTTCCTTCCTTCATTCCTTCTGTCCTTCCTTCCTTCCTTCCTTCCTTCTGTCCTTCCTATATATATATATTTGTGTGATTTAAAGGTTAATATTTCTCTTCCTAGTTCTTGGTGACTTGGCACACGATCGACGCAGACTCTCCTGAGCTGAGTCACATCCTGTGTTGGGCTCCGGCCGACCCGCCCACCGGCCTGTCGTACTTCAGCAGCATGTATCCTCCTCATCCTCTCACCGCTCAGTACGGAGTCAAGGTGCTGCGCTCATTCCCTCCTGTAAGTCTCACGCACTTCCTGGTTCATCTCTTCTTCTTCTTCTTCTGTTATTCTGTAATGACTTCCTGGTTCATCTCTTCTTCTTCTTCTGTTAATCTGTAAAGACTTCCTGGTTAATGTTTGTTTTCTTTTTCTTTGTAGGATGCCATCCTGTTTTACATTCCTCAAATAGTGCAGGCGCTCCGTTACGATAAGGTAAACACTGAAAACTTTCATTTCTTTCTTTCCTCCTTTTTCTTTTTCTCTTTTTTCTTTCTTTCCTCCTTTTTCTTTTTCTCTTTTCTCTTTCTTTCTTTTTCTTTCCTCCTTTTTCTTTCTTTTCTTTCTTTTTCTGATATTAAACTCTTATCACTCCTCCTCCTGCTCAGATGGGCTACGTGAGAGAGTACATCCTGTGGGCGGCTCAGAAGTCTCAGCTTCTTGCTCATCAGTTCATCTGGAACATGAAGACCAACATCTACCTGGATGAGGAGGGACACCAGAAAGACCGTGAGTAGAGACGCTACGATCAGAGAGCCAACATTTAAAACATTGAGGGTCTGATGTACTAAAAGGTCTGTGTGTGGAAAAATCATAGACTGTATATAATTAATGGACGTAACATCCGTGACGTCACCCATTGGTTTGTGGACTGCTGCTCGGAAGCCAATAGTTTCTAATCTGGGCAGCGCCATCTTGAAAATTTCAGGTGCATGCTGGGAAAAATAAATACACGGATTCTACTTATATGGGCATGAGGCGGAGCCATGGGCGGAGCGGGGAGGTTGCTATGGTTGCGAGGGCCATCAATCAATCAATCAATCTTTATTTGTATAGCGCCAAATGTTTTGTTTGCATGAACATCTGTATAAGAAATTATTCATGGGAATTTATTTAGTAAATGATCAGAAAAATAAAACTTGCCCAACCTAAAACCATTTAACCATTTAAATCCTGCTGTCTGCACCTGTTGCATCTGTTTTCATTTACTCAGTTATTCTTAGTATCTATTGCACTGTGCACAGTATTTAGTCCCTTTATTAAGGATCTTAGTAAATCATGCTTTTAATGTGAAGGAGAAGAAGAGCAGAGAAAAACACCTGCAGGGAATCCTTTTATTTATTTATTTATTTATGTGTAATTAATTAAATTGTTCCACCTAATAGGAAAACTCTTTATCAGGCTTAATTAAATGTAATTAAATGTCTGTAATCACAGGTTAGTAGTATTAACATCTCATTCATGTCTCCTGTGTGTAGCGGACATCGGAGAGCTTCTGGAGCAGATGGTGGAGGAGATCACAGGATCGCTGTCGGGTCCGGCCAAAGACTTCTACCAGAGAGAGTTCGACTTCTTCAACAAGATCACCAACGTGTCGGCCATCATCAAGTAAATCCGCCACATCGGTCGTCACGTGATAGCTGTTGCTATGGAAACGAGGAGATGGTTCGGTTTGATAGGAACGCTGATGCTTTGTTTTTTTATTTTTCAGGCCGGTTCCGAAGGGAGAGGAGAGAAAAAGAGCCTGTCTGAAAGCTCTGTCTGATATCAGAGTGCAGCCAGGTAACGCTACACTTTATACACTAGAGCAGGGGGGTCAAACATGAGGACCGTGGGCCAGAAGCAGCCCGCCGAGGAGTCCAGTCCGGCCCACTTTTCTGCCTGTCTTCTTTTCCTTCCTTCCATCTTTCCATCCACCTTTTCTTTCTCTCTTTCATTCTTTCTTCCATCTTTCCTGTCTGTCTCCTCTTCCTTCCTTCCATCTGTCTTTACTTCCTTCCTTCCTTCATTCCTTCTGTCCATCCTCCCTCTCTTACTTCCATCTTTCCTTGCTTCCGTCCATCTGTCTTTCTTTCCTTCCTTCCTTCCTTCCTGTCTTCCTACCTTCCTTCCATCTGTCCTTCCTTCATTCCTTCCTTCCTTCTTTTCATTCCTCTCTTCCTTCTCTTCCTTCCTTACTTCCCTCTTTTCCTTCCTTCCTTCATTCGGTCCTTCTTTTCCTTCCTTCCTTCCTTCCTTCCTTCCTTCTCTAGAGGAAAAATCTATGTATTTATTTAAATATTTTCTTTTCTGTATTTAGAATCACTCAGTAGCAGCAGCCTAGTTAGTCCTCTTTTTTGTAGACTGAACACAGAGTGATCCATTTGTGTTTTATGTACATATATGCTGCTGTCGATCCTTTTTGCACCCAGAGCTAGAAAATATGACCATTCCTATGGACTTACTCACAGTCAATGCAACATGTGATTGGTCCACTGCCACAGCACCTACGACCCATCTGTGGTGGTGACGTCGTGGAGCTAAAACGGTCTGTTTGAGACAGAGGCTGAACTGAGGAGCTGCTTCACCTTTCTCTGTCTGTCTCACCTTCTCTAGGCTGTTACCTTCCCAGTAACCCTGAAGCCATCGTCCTGGACATCGACTACAAGTCTGGGACACCCATGCAGAGGTAACCACGGGATTTTATCACACCTGATAAATCACTGCTGAATGAGTCTGTATAGTGCTGATGTTCTGCAGTCCATATTTAAGCTTTTAGTAACAAAAAAAGAAAATAAATCAAGTATACAGGTTACATTAAATTTAAAAACATAAAATTAAACATATTTGAAGGTGTTAAATATCATCTCATACAGCTTGTAATCTCTCTTATCTTCTTCACAGCGCTGCTAAGGCTCCTTACCTGGCTAAGTTCAAGGTGAAGCGCTGCGGTGTGAGCGAGCTGGAGCGTGAAGGTCTCCGCTGCCCTACGGACTCCATGGAGGACGGAGAGGACAATCCGGACGGATCTCGCAGGATCTGCTGGCAGGCGGCCATCTTTAAAGTGGGAGACGACTGCAGACAGGTTCGCTTTCTCTTTCTTTAACTCGCTGAGCTCAGTTAGACGAGTCAGAGGATTAAAAAAACTAAAGTTATCGTCCTCTTCTGTGCTTCCTGTCCTCTCTCAGGATATGCTGGCGCTGCAGATCATCGGGCTTTTTAAGAATATCTTCCAGCTGGTTGGTCTGGATCTGTTCGTGTTCCCCTACAGAGTGGTGGCTACTGCACCAGGAGTAAGACTTCATGTCCATCACTACCTCCACATCCACTATTCCTTTATAAGACTTCATATCCATCACTACCTCCACATCTATTATCCCTTTATAAGACTTCATATCCATCACTACCTCCACATCCAGTATTCCTTTATCTACATCTCTGCCATCGAGCTTTTATAGCCTGGTTCTCTCTTTTTGTCTTTCCTGTGCAAATGTGCTTGTACTTATTACATTTTTTCTAAGAGTAATAACCAAAATACACTTAAAGTCTGTGTAAAGTAAGAATAAATATGTGTTCTGAGTTTGACATACCACAGAAAAGTGTGTTGTTAACCACCCTGCCAAATTTGAATGATTAAAAAAATCGCCAAATATATGAAATTAGGTTTCAAAGTTGTGTAAAAATCAGCCTCTTTCTCTGCTCCCAAACGCTGTGGGCGTGGCCACCAAGTCCACTGAAACCCCGCCCCCATCCAAGTGTCATCTGTCAATCAAAGTCACCACCTCTACCAGAAACATGGACGCTACGTCTGAGAGCTTTCTGCTGCTAACTCAGCTGCTAGCTCGGCGGCTAACTCAGCTAACTGGCTAACTGTAGGCTGTAGTAGTAGTAGTGTGCTGGAGTGTGAGGATGTACCTCTACAGCAGCAGGGGCGGGTTTATGCTATTATTTTAATAACCAGGTGTTTTATTGACTCTTTATTTCCTCAGTGTGGAGTGATCGAGTGCATCCCAGACTGTAAATCCCGGGATCAGCTCGGCAGGCAGACGGATTTTGGGATGTATGATTACTTCCGTAACCAGTACGGTGATGAATCCACCCTCGCCTTCCAGAAGGTGAGCAGCTTTAAATCTTTTATTCTGAAAGGATGGATGGAAAGTTTAGGGAGGAAACATGAATAGTGTGAATAAATCTAAGCAGAATTTTCACAATAAAAGTCTGGTTCTCCTTCTGTCTGCAGGCTCGGTATAACTTCATCCGCAGCATGGCCGCCTACAGCCTGCTGCTGTTTCTGCTGCAGATCAAAGACCGACACAACGGGAACATCATGCTGGACAGCAAAGGACACCTCATCCACATCGGTAGGAAGCATGTGAGACAGTATGAAGGGCCGTCCACACTGAGAATGATAACTACAACTATAAAGACCCCCCCCTCCCTCACCCACTCTCTCTCTCCCTCCCTCTCTGTCTCTCTCTCCCTTTTCCCTCTCCCTCTCTGTCTCTCTCCCTTCCTCTCTCTCTCTCTCTCCCTCCCTCCATCCCTCTCTCTCTTTCTTTCTCTCTCTCTCCCTCTCTCTCTTTCGCTCTCCCTCCCCCCTCCCTCTCTCTCTCTCTCCCTCTCCCCCTCTCTCTCTTTCTCTCCCTTTTTCCCTCTCCCCCTCTCTCTCTCTCTCTCCCTCTCTGTCTCTCTCTCCCTTTTCCCTCTCCCTCTCTCTCCCTCTCTGTCTCTCTCTCTCTCTCCCTTTTTTCCTCTCTCCCCCCTCTCTCTCTCTCTCTCTCCCTCACCGTCTCTCTTTCCCCCTCCCTTCCTCCCTCCCTCAACCCTCCTTCTCTCTCTCTCTCTCTCCCTTTTTCCCTCTCCCTCCCTTTCTGTCTCTCTCTCTCTCTCTCTCTCCCTTTTTCCCTCTCTCTCTCTCTCTCTCTCTCTCCCTCTCCCTCTCACCTCCCTCTCTCCCTCTCTCTCCACAGACTTTGGCTTCATGTTTGAGAGCTCTCCTGGAGGAAACCTCGGCTGGGAGCCGGACATCAAGCTGACGGATGAGATGGTGATGATCATGGGAGGAAAGATGGAGGCAACGCCGTTCAAGTGGTTCATGGAGATGTGTGTCAGAGGATATCTGGCTGTACGGTAAGAAGACATCCAAATAAAATACATATGAGATAGATAGAGAGGTAGGTAGGTAGTTTGATAGATAGATAGATAGATAGATAGATAGTGTAATTTTAGATGTTGTATATTATTATGTCCTCTTTTTAATTATGGGTTGAATTTATTTATTTATTTATTTTTATTAAGCTGTCATCTTTTAATTATGGTTATGATTATTATGATTATTGCTATTATATATTTTTTAAATGAACTTTGTATTTTATTTATTTAAGTTATTTATTTTTAGCTCCTTTTTATTTATTTGGTTTTATGCCTTCTTTTTAGTGTTTATGCATGTGTTATGTGTTGCGTGCTTTTATTGTGTAAAGCACTTTATTGTATGAAAAGTGCCATATAAATAAAGTCTGACACACACATACAAATGCAAAAAAAAACCACTCTTAAAATACAAATCAAGTATACATAGTGGGAGTAATTAATACTTTTTGTGTGTTTTGGTTCTGCTACAGGCCGTACATGGACGCAGTGGTTTCTTTAGTGACTCTCATGCTGGACACTGGACTGCCGTGTTTTAGAGGACAAACCATTAAACTCCTCAAGTAAGTTAAAAAGAAATAAACAACATGACTTAATTACAACATGCCAGTGTCGTTTTTACATCGTGTTTTGCTGCCCCCTAGTGGCCAAAATAATAAACCTTTAATGCATTTCTTTCTTTCTTTTTGTCTTTAAATCAGAGGACGGTTTAATCCTCAGATGAGCGAGAAAGAAGCTGCAGCGTTCATCATCAAAGTTATTCAGAGCTGCTTCCTCAGTAGCAGGTAAGAAAGAGACTTAATACTTCCTCACTGCCCCCTACTAATATATAAACACACACCCCCCCCCCCCCCCCCCCCCCCCCGAAATATTACCTGTCAATCAGGACGTAGCCACGCCCTAATGCATACCCTGCTTTATCGTCAAATATAAAATCAGGGAGGCCAAAATGTCCCAAATGAACATCATACTGCATTGAAGAAGGCTTTAAACTAGCGATTGAGACCATAAACACATTTTGAAAACGTTTACTGAGGTTAGAAATCAAGTGAGAAGTTGGTGAATTCTCCATTGACTTGTATAGAGACGGTCGCCCCCTGGTGGCCTTTTGATAGAATGCAGTTCTTCCTGGTTGGGCTCATTTCAGAGGACCAGAACTCCCCACCTGGGTTTGATCCTCAAAACAATACCATGGCTGATAGGTCTGATTGGCTTATCTGGTCCTGATCGATTGATCGTGGCGGCTAGCATGCTAACGTTTGTTGTTTGCTAACGCTCCTTCCAAAACTTCCGGGTCACGTAAACCCGACTGATTAAATATTAAATTCAGTCAAATTCAGTCCTGGTGCCCGTTATTGATCTGAGCCTAAAATTGAAATATGAAAAAACAGGCATTTTCATTTTTCATTATCTGATTTTTGACTGCCAATTAAAAATGGAAAGAACGAATGATACACGGATTATTCCCAAAGTAACCGTCCCAACCCTGATTATAACCTGCATTATTAACGTTCTCATTAACACATATTTTTTTAAATTTCATTTCTTTTCCACACAGGAGTAAAACGTACGACATGCTGCAATATTACCAGAACCAAATCCCTTACTGAGGGTCTCCTGCCGGGTTTCTACTGTAAACGTCCCACGCAGACGTTCTCTACAACAAGCAATGCAAAACCTCCTTCTGGCTGGTTTTTAACGAGGTGGAGGAACGCACCTTACATGAGTTTATTATCTTCTGTCTGCTGTGTGTCTGTCGGTCAGAGAGAGAGAGAGAGCGAGAGAGAGAGAGAGAGAAAGAGAGAGAGAGAGAGGTGACGATTTGATGATTTGACACTTTTTGATCTCCGGTTTTATTCCGATTTTTTTGTAACGTGGAAGTTTTTCGAGTTTAATGCTAATCTCAATCTTTTACCGACCCGAACCCTAAAAGAGATATTTGAATCACCCTTTAATTATGATGTATTTTTTCTCTTCTTCTTCTTCTTCTTCATGTTGTTTCATTCGTTTTTCTTCACATTCGTCACATTTGAGGAGGATTATTATCACAAAGGGACCCATACACTCTACTAGTGTTTATCAAAATCAGCTGTTCATATCATATCATTTTTATTACTATGCTGTTATTCACTTTTATGCACTTTATATAAATCACAGTATTTCATTGCACCTGCGTACGATGGACCGCGAGCTTGAACAGAGATTAAATATATTATATTATATTAATGTATCAGACATCAGAGATTAAAACAATTTATCACTTTCTTTCTTTTTTTTTTTTTTTTAAATAGTAGTAAAACGAGCCAGTGTAGTCGAGATAGATTAAAATAAATAGATAAAAATCAAAGCAGGAATCAATCAGCATCTTAACTGAACAGTAGTGTATGTAGGGAATCAATCGTAATCTAAGCTGTAGTAGTATTAGCTGTAGAATCACGTCAGCGTCACAGAGATCATGTTAATCCCATTTTAAAGACTTTTAACTGTGCGACTGAAGTACGATGTCACATCACATGACATCACATGACATCACATCACATGACATCAGCTGTTAGTCATTTTAAATGGAGGCATGTTTGGAGTCTTGGTTTTCGAGAACTAGCCTAAAGCTTGATTTCAGTATAAATGTTAAAGCTGATTTATTGTCAGTCATTTAACACTTTTTAAATAAATGTCACTCAGAAATGAAAGAGTCAAGACATATACAGGTATATATATTCAATTTATGCTTCGGAGAAATGTTTAGATTTATTAAACAAGTTATCTAAAGTTACGACGACGTTGGTAACGCTAGCCAAATCCTCAAAAGTGTTTAAGTGACATAAATCAGCCTCAATGATTTAGGCTCAGTCTCATGTTTCCATTTTATTCCACTAAATTTCCGATATTTTTGTGATGAAGCAAGAAAGAGTCTTCACACAGCAGCTCCCAATACAGGTAGGTTTAATAGGAGAGTATCATAATGATCATACCTGCATTGGGAGCTGGACTTCTTTACTTGCTTTTACATTATTTGTCGTTTATTGTCATTTGACACTTTTTAAATAAATGTCACTCAGAAATGAAAGAGTCGAGCCATATACAGGTATATATATTCAATTTATGCTTTGGAGAAATGTTTAGATCTATTAAACAAGTTCTCTAAAGTTACAGACAGGAAATTAAGTGAAAACTACGACGCTATCACAAAATCCTCCAGGTGTGTGACTATGAAAGGAAAGTGTTAAGTGACTTAAATCAGGCTCAATGATTTAGGCTCGGTCTCATGTTTCCACTTTATTTTAGAAAAAACATAAATTTTGGATATTTTTTTTAAGCAAGAAAGAAAAGTCGTCACACTGCAGCTCCCAATGCAGGTAGTTTTAATAGGACAGTATCATAATAATCATACCTGTATTGGGAGCTGGAGACTTCTTTACTTGCTTTTACACACATTTAGTTATTTGGTCCAGCTCCTGCTTTCTTACTTTTACTTTATTGGATTTATCTGTGATGAAAAATAATACTAATCATCACTATAGTGGGACAGATGAACGTGGAATAAGTGGGACCAGTATTGCCCCCCTGTGTGTGTGTGTGTGTGTGTGTGTGTGTGTGTGTGTGTGTGTGTGTGCCTCTCTCATGTGTTACAATTACACTCAAATCACAGAGCAAAGCATCTAGTTATCTGAAAAAATAGACAAAGATTTACCCTCAAAGACATTTCAAAGCATCTGGATAAAAAATATTCTGTCTGCTACAAGATTTAAAAAAAATACCTTTTAACCTGTTTTTATAATTTGTGACTCCATTTCTTATCCAGGAAGCTGAAAATGACAGATGCTGCTTTTTTTTCTCTTCTTTCTGTTAAACACAAATGCAAAATATTAATGAAATTACAAAAAACAAAAATTTGGGCAATGACATGATAAACTTTTCTATCTTAAAAGTGTTAGTTTAAGTTTACTTTTAAAAACAGTGTTAATCTTCTTTTCTTCTTTTTTTTTTTACTGTGCAGCTGGTGGAATATTTTTTTTTATCATAATTCAGGACAATCCAATTTACCCAAAAAAAAGACATTTCAAAGCATCTGGATAAAAAAATATTCTGTCTGCTACAAGATGAAAAAAAATAGTTTTAAACCTGTTTTTTTTTTATAATTTGTGACTCCATTTCTTATCCAGGAAACTGAACATGACACAAATGCAAAAATATTAACACATGATTTTGTGTGAAATTACAAAAACCAAAAATCTTAAAAGTGTTAGTTTAAGTTTACTTTTAAAAAACAGTGTTAATCTCTTTTTTTTTCTTCTTTTTTTTACTGTGCAGCTGGTGGAATATTTTTTTTATCATAATTCAGGACAATCCAGATGATTCATTATTCAGTAAATTATGCTCCGCTCTTTAAATATATTGATTTATGTAACACATGAGAAGCACAAACTGGGTTTACTCTATTTTATCTTTTAAGCAAATGAAATAAAACATATTAATTCTCCTTAATGTTTTTAAACTTGTAGTGTGCTCATCAAAAAAAAACTGCAAATATAATTTTTACATAAAGGAGCAAAACACTTATATTATATTACATACTGGGAATCAGAATATCACCAGTATACTGAAACACACTTCCTTGCTGGGTTTTTACTTTATTATTAATTATTGTGTTTCCTGTCTTCTGTATTTAATCGACATGTTAAATTACAGGTTGTTAACTTCCTGTTTTGGAATCACACACACACACACACACACACACACACACACACACACACACACACACACACACACACATACACACACACACACACACACACGATAAGAACATGTCAGAATAAAAGCGTTCTTCATGTGTTCGTACCCTTTTTACAACACGTCTAAACTGTTTGGAAACATTCCTCTTTGTGCTGTTTTTGAGTTTCTATATCGATCGAGCCTCTCGGGTGCAACGTGATGATTTTACCTAAAAATATAAAAAGCCATTTCTCCTACCCTCCTTGGTAGAAACACAACTGTAGTAAATACTTGACAAAAGAAAGGAGGAAAAAAAGAACAAAATCAAACCCTAACTTTATGCAATATATTCATGTATATTGATTCTGTATTTGTGCGTGTGTGTCGTGTTTAACAAATGTATTATAAATCCTTCCATCCTTCCATCCTGATCCTTTTACTGTGTTTTAATTATAATGTAGTCCATTTTTATTGAGTTGCAGTTCCTTTAAGTCTGCAGGTGATTCCCTTTTACGTCCATCTGTTATCTGTAAATCAAAAAGGTGTTGGTTAATATGTAAAATATATATAAGTATGTTTGTGCTTTTTTTTGTTTGATTTTGTTTGTATTTGCTCGGTTTGTGGCGACATCATTGCCCGCTCAGATGATCACGTCTGTTACTCTGAACAATGTGTGAAAACTTCTTATTTCCAGATTAAATGCTGTATGTGTACATTTCATCAGTGTCGGATATTCTTTTTTACTTTTATGGAGGTTTTAATGATTCAAACTAAAGATTTAAAACATTTATCAGGTGACACTTTATACTAACAACAGTCATTTATCAATCTCAATCAATCAATCTTTATTTGTATAGCGCCAAATCACAACAGAGTTATCTCAAGGCTCTTTACACATAGAGCAGGTTCTAAACCGAACTCTTCAGGTTTTAACTTTAAAGAGACCCAACATTCCCACATGAGCAACAGTGGAGAGAAAAAACTCCCTTTTAACAGGAAGTACCCTCAGAACCAGACTCAGAAGTGGGTGGACATCTGCCTCGACTGGTTGGGGTAGAGAGGAGAGAGAGGAAGGATAGAGGAAAGAGAGAGAGGAAGGAGAGGAGAGAGAGAGGAAGAGGAGAGAGAGGAAGGAGAGGAGAGAGAGGAAGGAGAGGACAGAGAGGAAGGAGAGAGGAGAGAGAGGAGAGAGAGGAAGGATAGAGGAGAGAAGCACAATGAAAATCAACAATGAAGCTAGAAGGTCCGGGACTGGAATCCGTTATCCGGACGTCTACAGGCCCAGATTACCTGTGATTACTGCTCAGTTATTTTAAAATGAGTCTATTAAAGTCTAATCATTAAATCATATAAGGTCTATTGGGTCTCCATGACTGCTGTTTTCATTGTTTTACCTTTACATGGAAAACAACCCATTACTTATAATTATACAGTACATTAAAGCTGTTTTAAATATGACCTAAAATTATGCAATTTTTTTGGATTATTTTTTGCTAATATAACTCAAACAGAGCATTTAAAACATTTGTCATTTAAGACTTTTCAGTAGCAATAATTTTAATAATGTTTCAAATATGAATAAGTATGAGTATAAATTAATTATTAAATGATATAAGGTCTATTGGAGCAGATATAAGCAGCAGATATAAGGTCTGCTGCTTTCATTGTTTTACCTTTACATGAAGAACAATATTACTTCTACTTACACAGTACATTAAAGCAGTTTTAAATATTTGTGCTGATATGCAGAAAATTAACAGAACATTTGTCATTTAAGACTTTCCAGTGTCAATGATTTTAATAATGTTTCATATTTGATCAAATGTTTTGGGTCTCAGATATTTCGTCTCCAGATTCTTTGCAGGAAATATCTCTGAGTGATTTTTCATTTATTTTACATTTTATAACAATGCTTTATGTCTTACTTACTTTACATTATAGTTGCTTCAAATATGACAGGTTTTAGTTTTATAGTAGCCTACAGCTTTTAGTTTTGTCGTATAGCTACCACTAGGGGGTCCGCGGAGGTCCTGCAAGGTGGTCGCTAAAGTTTTGGTTTATTAGACATTTTTTTCACCAATTTCATTTTTCCACAAATTGAAATGTCTTTAAATATACATTAACATGAATCCAACATTACTGTAGTGAACAGATGAATGGAGGCAGAAGAAGTATTTCAGTCAGCAATACACACATTCAGCGACACACAGGAGCTCTTTGAAGCTGGGCACCGGTTCATTCACAACACCTTTCCCGCCAACGAGGAGGACCCGCCCCCTATCGCTGCTGTGCCAATCACGAGGCCGTATGTAACACGCTGCCTCTGTCAGGTTCCCCGTGATTGGCCGAGAGCCCATTCTTATTATGCTAGCAGCTAGTGTTTATGTTTGGATCGAAAAAATGGATCATTTTGTAACACGACATAATAGTTAATAGTTCAGTATTGTATGCAAGATAACAGGTATGTTTATGCATGCCACTGGCACTAACAAGCATCACTAATTTTCGTTTCCACGTTTATGTTTTAAAAATGTCAATTTGAATTGCGTTTATGCATGATGTATGCAAAAAGACAGACATTGTTGATCTTGGCAGGTATCAGTTCATTATGTTAATGAATGGAAGACATGGCCACCCTACTCACTGTACCTTTTTAATGCACAATAACAAGGTACATTTATGGCACTATTGGACCAGTTTAATATAAAACACAATTTTATACAATATATAGGCCTATAAGTACAGGGTCCCGGCTCCATCTCTCCATCAGTTTTGGGGTCCTTGGCCTGGAAAATGTTGAAGACGTTAGAAGTGGTTGTAAATTTGGGATAACTCTGGTAAGAGATTATGATAAAGTGTCCAAGTAAATTACATTAACTGTAACACAAAATTACATGTAGTAAACTGCAAAAATACAGAGTAAGTTTATGGTCAATTTCTTTTTATTATTATTGTTGATAAATGTGTGGAAAACAGACATATTATGTCAAATTACATAAAAAACATTTACCTTTCAGGTTAGTCTCTGTAGATTTGGGACATGTATTAGCAAATCTATGGAAGGGCTACAGTTTGTCTACAGTTATCTATTAAAATATAGTTTTTTCATGTGCAATAACTATGAATGGTTGTATAAAAAGGAGATAAGTGCATCAACATTGACAGTAGAAAAACAAACATAGTATGTGAGAAAACATGAAAAGTAGTTACATTAAAGGCAATCAAGGTTATGTACAGTATTCAGCAGATATTTTATACAATTGTCTGAAGTGTTTTACTGTCAAAATATTGGTTTATATGTGAAACGACAATGAAATAATGTAGAAATACTCATGAAATCATCCAATATTTTGAATTTGGGGTCAAAATGACAAGCTCTGGTTTCTACTGATAGCGATCATGACCGAAAACATGTCATTTGGTCCCAGAGTTCAGAATATTTAACTATTCCTTAAATAAAGAGTTACACTCACATAGAGTTGTGTAAACTCTATTTGAGTTTAACTCTATTTGAGTTTACACAACTCAGCTGTGACTCCATCACCATAAAGACAAAGTCCAGCATGGAGAGGCTGAGTGAATGTGGTCTGGACTCTGTGGAGGAGAGTCATGGTTTTAGAGATGCTGTAGAAGGACAGAATACCTGCTCTGTGATCCAGGTACACTCCTACTCTGTAAGAACGACGACCTGAAACGCTGTGTAGTCTACTCTAAAGGGATCATTAACAACCACTACAGAGCAATTCTCACTTTCAGCCACTAGGGGGATGTCTAAGTTTTTGTAACCACCTCCAGCTTATTTTGAAGTACAGTCTGACTCAGAGTGAATTTTATTGCTGCCCTCAGCTGCTTTGCCTTGGTAGTAAGTTATCCTGCTAGCTAGCTGACTGAAGGAAACCTGATGCAGACGAAGCCAAACAAAAGTCCAACGTGGAAAAACGGCGGACTCGTGAAGAAGCTGCTATCTGCTTTGACGGTTTCTAAGGGAGACGGACCTGACGCTAATCACCAACCTAGTACGTCAATATTTGTTACAGCTCCTCGAAAGTGTGACAAAAGTATCAGAGAGAAAACTAACATATCTCTCATTGCTATATGAAGTCAATATTATTTAACCACAGTGATAGTTTTAAGTGCTGTTGTCATTTATTTTGTTTTTGTAGCTGAAGTGAGGAGTTTGCTACAGAGATAACGGATGTTAACGGCTAATAACGGCAGGTTTAAGCGCGCTAAGTTTAGCTCATAACAGACATTTGGTGTAGTGTTAATTTAATTATAGTAACAGACATTAGCTACCCTGTCTGAAAATATTTTGACCCTTGTTTCGTATGGTTTGGTCATTATGTTTGTTTTTGTTTTGGCTGAAATGACTCAAACTAAAGATTTAAAACATTTATCCGGTGACACTTTACACTAACAGTCATTTACTGCTCTGCTTAAAATGAGTCTATTAAAGTCTAATTATTAAATGATTGGGCCTCCATGACTGCTGTTTTCATTGTTTTACCTGTACATGGAAAACAACCCATTACTTATTATACAGTACTTTAAAGCTGTTTTAAATATGACCTAAAATTATTAAGATTATTTAAGACTTTTCAGTAACAATAATTTTAATAATGTTTCAAGTATGATAAAAATGTATTGGGTCTCAGATGTTATTTTGCCCCCAGATTCTTTGATGGACATATCTGTGATTTTTCATGTATTTTACATTTCATTAAGGCCACACTACCTTTTATCTTTACTTCTACTTACATTATAGGTGCTTCAAATATGACAGGTTTTAGTTTTGTCTTGTCTTATACAGTCTAGACAGTAAGTATATAGACATAGTAGTGGTTGTAAATTTGGGATAACTCTGGTAAGAGATAATGATAAAATGGGGCCAAGTAAATTACATTAACTGTAACGTAAGGTGACATGGAATAAACTGCAAAAATACTGAATAAGTTTCACAGTATACATTTTTTATTATTGAAAATTTTATTATTATTACTATTTTATTTATTAGCAAATCAATGAAACAACCCAGTTAATATACAGTAATCTATTAAAAGTGTAGAAAATGAGCAGTGACTATGAATGGCTATGTAAAAACAAACACAAAGTCATATCAGCCATTTCAGAGAATCATTACATTTAAAAAAAGGGTAATTTGACAATTAAAAAAAACATGCATAGTATGTTAGATAACATGAAAAAGTTACATTTAAAGCAATCAAGGTTATGTGCAGTATTCAGTAGATATTTTATAAAAATGTCAGCGGAAAATAAAAAATATTGGTATATATGTGAAATAAAAGAAATAATGTACAAATACTTAGCTGATAGCGATCATAACCGAAAACATGTCATTTGAGCCCAGAGTTCAAAATACCAAACTATTCCTTATGTAAAGAGCTACATTCATAGGAGTTGTATGAACTCTATTTGAGTTAACACAACACAGCTGTGTCTCCACAATTATGACAAAGCCAAAATCCAGCATGGAGAGGCTGAGTGAATGTGGTTTGGACTCTGTGGAGGAGAGTCATGGTTTTAGAGACACTGTAGAAGGACAGAATACCTGCTCTGTGATCCAGGTACACTCCTACTCTGGAGGAACGAGGACCTGAGACAGGAGTTTTAATGTTGTTGAACCAAACATTATAACTGTTAGTGCGACAATCTAAAGCCCAAGATTTGTCATTATATCCAAATCTAGATTCATTGGATGATCCTGCTCTGCTGATGTTCTTGTATGCGACTGCTACATAAACTCCTGTCCCTCTCCACACCACCTCCCAGTAACAACGTCCAGTCAGACTCTCTCTACTCAGGACCTGACACCTTCCAGCGAATCTGTATGGGTGACTAGAATAAGACAGTTGTTGACTCATTAATTCTACTTTTCTGTTCCCCTTAGATAATAACAGTCGTGTGTTTGCTGTGTTTGGATCCAGAGTGATTTCACTTGAATACCTTAAGAAGTCAGCTCTGGTCTTTGGGTCTGCTTCTGACAGTAAAACCTTCACTTCAGTCCCTGTCAGTGAGATGTCTGTCCATTTGTCCCTCAGGATGTCCTGTAGTTTATCTCTGAGCTTTGACACAGCTGCTGTCACATCCTCAAAGTATCTTAGAGGACGGATATTGATGCTGGATGAGTCTGTAGGTTCACCGAGTTGTGACACTGAGGGGTAGTTGTGTAGAAACTGGATGTGATCCTCCGTGTGTGAGAGCTGTTTCAGTTCAGTGTCTTTCCTCTTCAGCTCAGTGATCTCCTGCTGCAGCTTCTCCTGAAGCTCTTTGGCTCGACTCACTTCAGTTTCCTGCTGGGATCTGATCTGCTGCTTCACATCAGAGCTTCTTTTCTGGAGGAGACGGATCTGCTCAGTAAAGATCTTCTCACTGTCCTCCACTGCTTTATCAGCAGAGCGACTGACGGCCTCCACTTTCTGTTGAAGCAGCTTCACATCTTTCTTTCTGTCCTGGATTCTCTGCTGGATGTTTAGTCGACTCACCTCAAGCTCTCTCTGCCTCTCAGTCCTTTCTGCTGCAGCTGAGACTGTATCGTGGCCTTTATGATCATCCACAGAGCAGAGAGAACAGATTCTCTGCTGATCAGTGCGGCAGAATATCTCTATCACCTTATCATGACGAGAGCAGATGTTCTCCTGGAGCTTCTTCGAGGGCTCGACCAGCTTGTGTTTCTTTAATGGAGCTGCATCATAATGAGGCTGGAGGTGATTCTTACAGTAAGATGCCAGACACACCAGACAGGACTTGAAAGCTTCCAGCTTCCTCCCAGTGCAGACATCACAGGCCACATCTTCAGGTCCAGCATAGCAGTGATCAGCAGGAGCAGCTTGGAGTCCAGTCTTCTTCAGCTGCTCCACTAAAGCTGCTAACATGGTGTTTTTCATCAGGACAGGCCTTGGTGTGAAGGTCTGTCTGCACTGAGGGCAGCTGTAGATCTTCCTCTGATCCTCTCCATCCCAGAAGTGTTTAATACAGCTCATGCAGTAGCTGTGTCCACAGGGAATAGTCACCGGATCCTTCAGTAGATCCAGACAGATTGAACAGCTGATTGTTTCTTGGTCCAACTGATCTCCTTTCTGCGCCATTTCAGCTCTCTGTCACAATGACTGACTGAGCTTCACTTCCTGACTGAACAACCTGTGTTTCTGTCATGAATGCAGCCTGACAGTATTTTTACTGCTTTGCATGTTGGTCACAGCCATCCTCAAACTGTTGGCAGGAGAAGCATATGTGGTGGATTGGTTGCAGATGAGTTGCAGCTGAGTTCCCAGGTGAACAGAGTTGGATGATGAGGTGGGTGTGGCTGACTGGCAGAGTGGATCAGAGGTGGGGTAAATGGACATTTACCAGCAGGTAATGAGAGCTGACTGTGACATTAAACTTCAGGAACTACTGTGTGTTAAAAGGGTTTATCTCCCACACAGTTCTTTCTGTAATGATGGAAACCTGCTCAACTTAAAGCTGAGACTCTACACTTTAATGAAGTATTCATTGTTTTATTTCAAATTGAAGAACAAAATATGTGTAACTGTCCAAACATAGTTGGTTCAAATGTGATGAAATTGCAGATTTTAGTTTTATAAATTGTCCAAAGTAATGAAAAATATAAGGAATGAATACGTTTGATGCTTTTGTTGAATCTGGGTGGGAAAACAATACTATAATGACCTGTAGGTGTTCTCTGTTCATTTATAGTAGATGATTTTTCCCTTCACAATAAATGAGCCAAAGAGCGAGTCCACTTTTTATAGAAACCTGAGTCAGTCTGGCAGCTGTTTGATGACGTTGAAAGAAACAGAGAAAAGCCAAGAATGCAGCCAGTAGATCTGAACACTGACCTTTGACACATCATGAACAGGGCCCATGTACACTCCTAAAATAATTATAATAATAATAATAATAATAGAAAAAATAACCAGTAAAAATGTCTGGCAACAAAGTTTTCAGATTGATGCTGTCAAATTACAGTCATTAACTATCACACAAAACTACATGTAATAAACTATAAGAATACAAAGGAAGTTTCATGGTCAAATGTTTTATTATTATTGTTGATAAATGTGAATTAAACTGCTGGAAAACAGACTTATTATGTCAAAAATACATGAAAAACATTTACCTTTCAAGTTAGTCCCTGTAAATGTATGGCATTTATTAGCGAATCTATGAAACAACCCAGTTTATTTACAGTAATCTGTTAAAAAAAAATCGTGCAATACCTATGAATGGCTGTATCAAAACACAAAAGTAAATCAAATCAAATTAATCAGCCATTTTAGAGAATCATTACATTAAAAAACATTCATTTGACAGTAGAAAAAACAAGCATAGTATGTCAGAAAACATAAAGAATAGTTACACTAAAGGCAATCAAAGATATGTACAGTATTCAGCAGATATTTTATATAAATGTCTGAATTGTTTAACTGTCAAAATATTGGTTTTTATGTGAAATAACCAAGAAATAATGTAGAAATACTCATGACATCATCCAAAATTTTAAATTTGGGGTCAAAATGACAAGTTCTGGTTTCTACTGGTAGTGATCATGACCGAAAACATGTCATTTGGGCCCAGAGTACAAAATACCAAACTATTCCTGAAGTAAAGAGCTACATTCAAATAGAGTTGTGTAAAACTCTACTTGAGTTTACATAACTCAGCTGTGTCTCCAAAGTCATAATAAAGATTAAATCCAGCATGGAGAGGCTGAGTGAATGTGGTCTGGACTCTGTGGAGGAGAGTCATGGTTTTAGAGACACTGTAGAAGGACAGAATACCTGCTCTGTGATCCAGGTACACTCCTACTCTGGAGGAACGACGACCTGAGACGGGAGTTTGAATGTTGTTGAACCAAAAATTATAACTGTTAGTGCGACAATCTAAAGCCCAAGATTTGCCATTATGTCCAAATCCAGATTTATTTGATAATCTTGCTCTTCTGATATTCTTGTATGCGACTGCTACATAAACTCCTGTCCCTCTCCACTCCATCTCCCAGTAACAACGTCCAGTCAGACTCTCTCTACTCAGGACCTGCCTCCATCCAGTGAATCTGTCTGGGTGATGAGAATAAGACTGTTGTTGTCTCACTGCTTCTACTTTTCTGTTCCCCTCAGATAATAACAGCCATGTGTTTGCTGTGTTTGGATCCAGACTGATTTCACATGAATATTTTAAGAACTCAGCTCTGGTCTTGGGCTCTGCTTCTGACAGTGAAACCTTCACTTCAGTCCCTGTCAGTGAGATGTTTGTCCATTTGTCCCTCAGGGTGTCCTGTAGTTTATCTCTGAGCTTTGACACAGCTGCTGTCACATCCTCTAAGTATCTCAGAGGACGGATATTGATGCTGGATGAGTCTGTAGGTTCACTCAGTTGTGACACTGAGGGATAGTTTTGTAGAAACTGGTTGTGATCCTCTGTGTGTGAGAGCTGCTTCAGTTCAGCGTCTTTCCTCTTCAGCTCAGTGATCTTCTGCTGCAGCTTCTCCTGAAGCTCTTTGACTTGACTCACTTCAGTTTCCTGCTGGGATCTGATCTGCTGCTTCACATCAGAGCTTCTTTTCTGGAGGAGACGGATCTGCTCAGTGAAGATCTTCTCACTGTCCTCCACCTCTTTATCAGCAGAGAGACTCATGGCCTTCACTTCCTGTTGAAGCAGCTTCACATCTTTCTCTATGTCCTGGATTCTCTGCTGGATGTTTAGTCGACTCACCTCGAGCTCTCTCTGCCTCTCAGTCCTTTCTGCTGCAGCTGAGACTGTGTCGTGGCCTTTATGATCATCCACATAGCAGAGATAACAGATACTCTGCTGATCAGTGCGGCAGAAAATCTCCTTCACCTTATCATGACGAGAGCAGATGTTCTCCTGGAGCTTCTTCGAGGGATCGACCAGCTTGTGTTTCTTTAATGGAGCTGATTCATAATGAGGCTGGAGGTGATTCTTACAATAAGATGCCAGACACACCAGACAGGACTTGGAGGCTTCCAGCTTCCTCCCAGTGCAGACATCACAGGCCACATCTTCAGGTCCAGCATAACAGTAATCAGCTCCTGCTCCTGCTCCCGCTGCAGCTCGGAGTCCAGTCTTATTCAGCTGCTCCACTAAAGCTGCTAACGTGGTATTTTTCATCAGGACAGGCCTCGGTGTGAAGGTCTGTCTGCACTGAGGACAGCTGTAGCTCTTCCTCTGATCCTCTCCATCCCAGAAGTTTTTAATACAGCTCATGCAGTAGCTGTGTCCACAGGGAATAGTCACCGGATCCTTCAGTAGATCCAGACAGATGGAACAGCCGATTGTTTTTTTGTCCAGCTGATTTCCTTTCTGCGCCATTTCAGCTCACTCTCACAACCAGTGTCTGAGTTTCACTTTCTCAGAAATGAGAAGTAGATCTGAAGAGGAGGGGACAGTAAAACAGTAAAATATTAAAGAGACAGGACCCACATAAACAATTTAAAAGCATGAAGTACAAAAGTATACACACACAACTTTGGGATTAACAAGGTATCTATCTATCTATCTATCTATCTATCTGTCTGTCTGTCTGTCTGTCTATCTACAGTTCCCTTATTAAGCATTTATAATCAGTATATAAATGTTTAATAAGTGGTTCATAAAACATTTAAGTTAGTTTTAAGCAGATAAGAACATTTGAAGTGTTTATTAATCTACATTATGTGTCAATAATTGTAACTTCTCCTATGAAGACATATTTTATATCTTTCCAGCTGTGTTTCATTTTCCATTATCAGTTTATACACCAGTCTCTACTTACAGGTGCCCTCAGGATGAATAGTGTTTGAATAAATGCATTTAGAGCTGCATCTAATCACGATAGTCATTACTGATTCATCTGTTGATTATTTTCTTAATCATTTAGTCGAGTCAGAAAATCATGAAAAACGATAACTGTTTTCAGAAGCCCAAGATGCAACTTAAAACGAGCCTCTCGGGTGCAAGATGATGATTTCACTTTAAAATATAAAAAGCCATTTCTCTTACCCTTGGTAGAAACACACCTGCAGTAATACTTGACAAAAGGAAAAAAGAAAAAAATCAAACCCTAACTTTATGCAATATATTAATATATTAATGTATATTGATTCAGTATTTGTGTGTGTGTATGTATGTGTGTGTGTGTGTGTGTGTGGGGGGGGGGGGGTGTTTATTAGATGAGGGTTGGTACTAGGGACTAGCTGTGTAGTCTACTCTAAAGGGTTCATTAAAAACTACTACAGAGCAATTCTCACTTTCAGCCACTAGGGGGATGTCTAAGTTTTTGTAACCACCTCCACCTTATTTTGAAGTATAGTCTGACTCAGAGTGAATTTTTACTGCTGCCCTCAGCTACTTTGCCTCGGTAGTAAGTTATCCTGCTAGCTAGCTGACTGAAGGAAACATGATGCAGACGAAGCCAAACAAAAGTCCAACGTGGAAAAACGGCGGACTCATGTGAAGAAGCTTCTATCTGCTGTGACGGTTACTAAGGGAGACGGACCTGACGCTAATCATCAAACTAGTAAGTCAATATTTGTTACAGCTCCTCGAAAGTGTGACCAGAAAACTAACATATCTCTCATTGCTATATGTAGTCAATATTATTTAACCACACGGATGAAAAAGTGATAGTTTTAAGTGCTGTTGTCATTTATTTTGTTTTTGTAGCTGAAGTGAGGAGTTTGCTACAGAGATAACGGATGTTAACGGTTAATAACGGCAGGTTTAAGCGCGCTAAGTTTAGCTCATAACAGACATTTGGTGTAGTGTTAATTTAATTATAGTAACTCTGAGACATTAGCTACCCTGTCTGAAAATATTTGGACCCTTGTTTCGTATGGTTTGGTCATTATGTTTATTTTTATTAGCGCTAACAGTGCTCTCTCTCTCCCTGCTGTTTCCAGCCTTTATCTTTCACTGCAGTGCTTTTTTAAAGGTTATAGAGGAAGACTGGCAACCGAAGATAAAAGGTAAAGTGTGGCCTTAACATCAGCATAGTGACAGTTTTTAGCAACCAGATACAGTATTGTGTCATGAATTAGCACAAAAGTAGAAGGAATTAATCTCAAATTAATAGCTGAGCTCTTAAATAGTTTTCTCCCTGTAACATTGTGTGTGTGAATCCACAGAGCCGTTATCTCCCATCAACTGAAAGATGAAATGTGAATGTATGTGTCAGTATTCTGGTGAAGCTTTTAAAAAAAAAAAAGAAGAAAAAAAAGTTTCACACATTAACCATCTTGATTCATGGGCTTGATAAGGCTGGTAACAGCTCCTTGAAAGTGTGACAAAAGTCTCAGAGAGAAAACTAACATTACTGTACGTATCTCATTGCTAACGTGATTGTAAAGGATCTGCTCAGACTTGGAGGACGGATATTGATGCTGGATGGATCTGTTTTTTGTATTTATTTTATTTTATTTTTGGCTGAAATGACTCAAACTAAAGATTCAAAACATTTATCCGGTGACACTTTACACTAACAGTCATTTACTGCTCTGCTTAAAATGAGTCTATTAAAGTCTAATTATTAAATGATTTGGCCTCCATGACTGCTGTTTTCATTGTTTTACCTGTACATGGAAAACAACCCATTACTTATTATACAGTACTTTAAAGCCGTTTTAAATATGACCTAAAATTATTAAGATTATTTAAGACTTTTCAGTAACAATAATTTTAATAATGTTTCAAGTATGATAAAAATGTATTGGGTCTCAGATGTTATTTTGCCCCCAGATTCTTTGATGTACATATCTGAGTGATTTTTCATGTATTTTACATTTCATTAAGGCCACACTACCTTTTATCTTTACTTCTACTTACATTATAGGTGCTTCAAATATGACAGGTTTTAGTTTTGTCTTGTCTTATACAGTCTGGACAGTAAGTATATAGACATAGTAGTGGTTGTAAATTTGGGATAACTCTGGTAAGAGATAATGATAAAATGGGGCCAAGTAAATTACATTAACTGTAACGTAAGGTGACATCTAATAAACTGCAAAAATACTGAATAAGTTTCACAGTATACATTTTTTATTATTGAAAATTTTATTATTATTACTATTTTATTTATTAGCAAATCAATGAAACAACCCAGTTAATATACAGTAATCTATTAAAAATGTAGAAAATGAGCAGTGACTATGAATGGCTATGTAAAAACACAAACACAAAGTCATATCAGCCATTTCAGAGAATCATTACATTAAAAAAAAGGGTAATTTGACAATTAAAAAAAAACATGCATAGTATGTTAGATAACATGAAAAAGTTACATTAAAAGCAATCAAGGTTATGTGCAGTATTCAGTAGATATTTTATAAAAATGTCAGCGGAAAATAAAAAATATTGCTATATATATATATGAAATAAAAGAAATAATGTACAAATACTTGTCAAAATGACACGTTCTGGTTTCTACTGATAGCGATCATAGCCGAAAACATGTCATTTGGGCCCAGAGTTCAAAATACTGAACTATTCCTTATGTAAAGAGCTACATTCACAGGAGTTGTATGAACTCTATTTGAGTTAACACAACACAGCTGTGTCTCCACAATTATGACAAAGCCAAAATCCAGCATGGAGAGGCTGAGTGAATGTGGTCTGGACTCTGGAGGAGAGTCATGGTTTTAGAGACGCTGTAGAAGGACAGAATACCTGCTCTGTGATCCAGGTACACTCCTACTCTGGAGGAACGAGGACCTGAGACAGGAGTTTTAATGTTGTTGAACCAAAAATTATAACTGTTAGTGCGACAATCTAAAGCCCAAGATTTGTCATTATATCCAAATCTAGATTCATTGGATGATCCTGCTCTGCTGATGTTCTTGTATGCGACTGCTACATAAACTCCTGTCCCTCTCCACACCACCTCCCAGTAACAACGTCCAGTCAGACTCTCTCTACTCAGGACCTGACACCTTCCAGCGAATCTGTATGGGTGACTAGAATAAGACAGTTGTTGACTCATTAATTCTACTTTTCTGTTCCCCTTAGATAATAACAGTCGTGTGTTTGCTGTGTTTGGATCCAGAGTGATTTCATATGAATATCTTAAGAACTCAGCTCTGGTCTTGGGCTCTGCTTCTGACAGTAAAACCTTCACTTCAGTCCCTATCAGTGAGATGTTTGTCCATTTGTCCCTCAGGATGTCCTGTAGTTTATCTCTGAGCTTTGACACAGCTGCTGTCACATCCTCAAAGTATCTCAGAGGACGGATATTGATGCTGGATGAGTCTGTAGGTTCACTGAGTTGTGACACTGAGGGGTAGTTGTGTAGAAACTGGATGTGATCCTCTGTGTGTGAGAGCTGCTTCAGTTCAGCGTCTTTCCTCTTCAGCTCAGTGATCTCCTGCTGCAGCTTCTCCTGAAGCTCTTTGGCTCGACTCACTTCAGTTTCCTGCTGGGATCTGATCTGCTGCTTCACATCAGAGCTTCTTTTCTGGAGGAGACGAATCAGCTGAGTGAAGATCTTCTCACTGTCATCCGCTGCTTTATCAGCAGAGCGACTGACGGCCTCCACTTTCTGTTGAAGCAGCTTCACATCTTTCTTTCTGTCCTGGATTCTCTGCTGGATGTTTAGTCGACTCACCTCAAGCTCTCTCTGCCTCTCAGTCCTTTCTGCTGCAGCTGAGACTGTATCGTGGCCTTTATGATCATCCACAGAGCAGAGAGAACAGATTCTCTGCTGATCAGTGCGGCAGAAAATCTCCATCACCTTATCATGACGAGAGCAGATGTTCTCCTGGAGCTTCTTCGAGGGCTCGACCAACTTGTGTTTCTTTAATGGAGCTGCATCATAATGAGGCTGGAGGTGATTCTTACAGTAAGATGCCAGACACACCAGACAGGACTTGAAAGCTTCCAGCTTCCTCCCAGTGCAGACATCACAGGCCACATCTTCAGGTCCAGCATAGCAGTAATCAGCAGGAGCAGCTTGGAGTCCAGTCTTCTTCAGCTGCTCCACTAAAGCTGCTAACATGGTGTTTTTCATCAGGACAGGCCTTGGTGTGAAGGTCTGTCTGCACTGAGGGCAGCTGTAGATCTTCCTCTGATCCTCTCCATCCCAGAAGTGTTTAATACAGCTCATGCAGTAGCTGTGTCCACAGGGAATAGTCACCGGATCCTTCAGTAGATCCAGACAGATTGAACAGCTGATTGTTTCTTGGTCCAACTGATCTCCTTTCTGCGCCATTTCAGCTCTCTGTCACAATGACTGACTGAGCTTCACTTCCTGACTGAACAACCTGTGTTTCTGTCATGAATGCAGCCTGATAGTATTTTTACTGCTTTGCATGTTGGTCACAGCCATCCTCAAACTGTTGGCAGGAGAAGCATATGTGGTGGATTGGTTGCAGATGAGTTGCAGCTGAGTTCCCAGGTGAACAGAGTTGGATGATGAGGTGGGTGTGGCTGACTGGCAGAGTAGAGCAGAGGTGGGGTAAATGGACATTTACCAGCAGGTAATGAGAGCTGACTGTGACATTAAACTTCAGGAACTACTGTGTGTTAAAAGGGTTTATCTCCCACACAGTTCTTTCTGTAATGATGGAAACATGCTCAACTTAAAGTTGAGACTCTACACTTTAACAAAGTATTCATTGTTTTATTTCAAATTGAAGAACAAAATATGTGTAGCTGTCCAAACATAGTTGGTTCAAATGTGATGAAATTGCAGATTTTAGTTTTATAAATTGTCCAAAGTAATGAAAAATATAAGGAATGAATACTTTTGATGCTATTGTTGAATCTGGGTGGGAAAACAATACTATAATGACCTGTAGGTGTTCTCTGTTCATTTATAGTAGATCATTTTCCCTTCACAATAAATGAGCCAAAGAGCGAGTCCACTTTTTATAGAAACGTGAGTCAGTCTGGCAGCTGTTTGATGACGTTGAAAGAAACAGAGAAAAGCCAAGAATGCAGCCAGTAGATCTGAACTCTGACCTTTGACACATCATGAACAGGGCCCATGTACACTCGTGAAATAATTATAATAATAATAATAATAGAAAAAATAACCAGTAAAAATGTCTGGCAACAAAGTTTTCAGATTGATGCTGTCAAATTACAGTCATTAACTATCACACAAAACTTCATGTAATAAACTATAAGAATACCAAGGAAGTTTCATGGTCAAATGTTTTATTATTATTGTTGATAAATGTGAATTAAACTGCTGGAAAACAGACTTATTATGTCAAAAAACATGAAAAACATTTACCTTTCAAGTTAGTCCCTGTAAATGTATGGCATTTATTAGCGAATCTATGAAACAACCCAGTTTATTTACAGTAATCTGTTAAAAAAAATCATGTGCAATACCTATGAATGGCTGTATCAAAACACAAAAGTAAATCAAATCAAATTAATCAGCCATTTTAGAGAATCATTACATTAAAAAATATTCATTTGACAGTAGAAAAACAAGCATAGTATGTCAGAAAACATAAAAAATAGTTACACTAAAGGCAATCAAAGATATGTACAGTATTCAGCAGATATTTTATATAAATGTCTGAATTGTTTAACTGTCAAAATATTGTTTTTTATGTGAAATAACAAAGAAATAATGTAGAAATACTCATGACATCATCCAAAATTTAAAATCTGGGGTCAAAATGACAAGTTCTGGTTTCTACTGGTAGTGATCATGACCAAAAACATGTCATTTGGGCCCAGAGTTCAAAATACCAAACTATTCCTGAAGTAAAGAGCTACATTCAGATAGAGTTGTGTAAAACTCTACTTGAGTTTACATAACTCAGCTGTGACTCCATAATTATAAATATTAAATCCAGCATGGAGAGGCTGAGTGAATGTGGTCTGGACTCTGTGGAGGAGAGTCATGGTTTTAGAGACACTGTAGAAGGACAGAATACCTGCTCTGTGATCCAGGTACACTCCTAGTCTGGAGGAACGAGGACCTGAGACGGGAGTTTTAATGTTGTTGAACAAAAAATTATAACTGTAAGTGCGACAATCTAAAGCCCAAGATTTGTCATTATATCCAAATTTACATTCATTTGCCCATCCTGCTCTGTTGATGTTCTTGTATGCGACTGCTACATAAACTCCTGTCCCTCTCCACTTCACCTCCCAGTAACAACGTCCAGTCAGACTCTCTCTACTCAGGACCTGCCACCATCCAGTGAATCTGTATGGGTGACTAGAATAAGACTGTTGTTGTCTCATTAATTCTACTTTTCTGTTCCCCTTAGATAATAACAGATATTTGTATGCTGTGTTTGGATCCAGAGTGATTTCACATGAATATTTTAAGAAGTCAGCTCTGGTCTCGGGCTCTGGTTCTGACAGTAAAACATCCACTTCAGTCCCTGTCAGTGAGATGTCTGTCCATTTGTCCCTCAGGATGTCCTGTAGTTTATCTCTGAGCTCTGAAACAGCTGCTGTCACATCCTCAAAGTATCTGAGAGGACGGATATTGATGCTGGATGAGTCTGTAGGTTCACTGAGTTGTGACACTGAGGGGTAGTTGTGTAGAAACTGGATGTGATCCTCCGTGTGTGAGAGCTGCTTCAGTTCAGCGTCTTTCCTCTTCAGCTCAGTGATCTCCTGCTGCAGCTTCTTCTGAAGCTCTTTGACTCCACTCACTTCAGTTTCCTGCTGGGATCTGATCTGCTGCTTCACATCAGAGCTTCTTTTCTGGAGGAGACGGATCAGCTCAGTGAAGATCTTCTCACTGTCCTCCACTGCTTTATCAGCAGAGCGACTCATGGCCTTCACTTCCTGTTGAAGCAGCTTCACATCTTTCTCTCTGTCCTGGATTCTCTGCTGGATGTTTAGTCGACTCACCTCGAGCTCTCTCTGCCTCTCAGTCCTTTCTGCTGCAGCTGAGACTGTATGGTGGCCTTTATGTTCATCCACAGAGCAGAGAGAACAGATAATCTGTTGATCAGTGCGGCAGAATATCTCTATCACCTTATCATGACGAGAGCAGATGTTCTCCTGGAGCTTCTTTGAGGGCTCGACCAGCTTGTGTTTTTTAAATTGACCAACAGTGTAATGAGGCTGGAGGTGATTCTCACAGTAAGAGATCAGACACTGCAGACAGGACTTGGAGGCTTTCAGCTTCCTCCCAGTGCAGACATCACAGGCCACATCTTCAGGTCCAGCATAGCAGTGATCAGCAGGAGCAGCTTGGAGTCCAGTCTTCTTCAGCTGCTCCACTAAAGCTGCTAACATGGTGTTTTTCATCAGGACAGGCCTCGGTGTGAAGGTCCGTCTGCACTGAGGGCAGCTGTAGATCTTCCTCTGATCCTCTCCATCCCAGGAGTTTTTAATACAGCTCATGCAGTAGCTGTGTCCACAGGGAATAGTCACCGGATCCTTCAGTAGATCCAGACAGACGGAACAGCTGATTGTTTCTTGGTCCAGTTGATCTCCTTTCTGCGCCATTTCAGCTCTTAGTGACAACGACTGACTGAGCTTCACTTCCTGACAGGTAAAATAAGTTTGAACTTTGATCAGAACAACATGTGATTCTGTCATAAATGCGGCCTGATAGCTCTTTTACTGCTATTGATCAAACCTGTCTTTAAACTGTACCTTGTACAGTCCAGACGGATAACGTTAAATTACAGCCCTTAACTCTAACTCAAAATACATGTAATAAACTGTAAAAACACACACAAAGTTTTACAGTCTATATTAATGATATTACAGTAAATTATTGTTGATAAATGTGCATTAATCCTCTGGAAAACATACATGTCAAAATGCATGAAAAACCAATTTCCTTTCAGGGCATTAAAAAAAATAAAGCTAATTTATGAAACAACCCAGTCTAGCATTTCACAGCAATGGGGGCTGTTGCATGTTGGGTGATGGGAGGTATTGCTGATTATTACAAAAAATCTGAAGTGAGCAAAAATATACTTGATTTTATGAGGACAACATTTTACAACAGGAGGTAGTAAACAATCGCTCTCTGCTGCTTCTCTCAACCAAACAAAAGTTCCATCAAATGCTGAATATTTATGCAGGGAACACAAAGACCAAGACGGTTGTGGGAGTGAAACCCTGACACTTGCACAAAGGAAACCCCCTGCCACGCAACCACCAACCCCCCCAAAGCTGGCAGACCGAACCCTCCGTGTCTCCTGTTTCTCCTCGCTGGGCTTTAAAGAAGCAGAGAGCTGCATTCACAAAGAGTTGTAAGGTTTAAAGTTGCTCCCGACTGGCCGAGCGAAGGGCAGAAGAATAGTCTACGAAAGAGTTTTGCAGCAAAATCTACTTCCTAACTAACCTAAAAATCACTTTAGACTATTTGATCAAAGCTTAACTTGAAAGAACAACCAGAGAAATACAAATGAAGCTGCATGAAGCTATAATAGCTAATAATAATCAACATTAATTATGGTTAACATACCTTTTTTCTGTACATTTACTGACATTTATTGGAAGTACTCTGTCCTTTTCTTGCTAATTTAAACATTTATACATATTTATGTTTTCTAAAATCACTAACAGAACATTTAAATAATCAATCTCTCATTCGGCCCTTCAAACTCTGTGTAATCCATCTGTTAAACTGATATTTTCTTTATTTCTTTCCAGCTGTTTTCTGCCAAATGTTGCTAGTTTTAGTAAGTATTCACTCTCATGAAACAGGTTTGTCTTTCAGCCCTGTCTTTAAATCCATAATATTTGTTGTTTGACTGATTTATATGGATTTATTTTATGAGGGCCAAAGAATATCTTCACTCAAAGTCCACTTAATAGCTTTTCTCAGAGCCTCACTGTCTTCTTTAGCAGTTTCCATTCAGCTTTGCAGAGAGTTTGACTTCAGTTTTCTTTGTCAAACTGTTTCTAAAGTTCAAGAATGAAGTTTCACACTGATCATTTTAATATATTTAATGAAATTATGTAACACAGAAACCAAAATATCTCATAACATTAAATAAATAGTTATAAATATGACAATAAACAAGCATTTAAACTTTAAATACATTCAGAACAATTTGCTTTCCATTAATCATTCAAATATATTTAAATTAATTTCACATGTTTCTATCACCTCCTTGAAAACAGTCAGAAGGAGGAAGTGATTATCCTCAGAAAAGAAGTATGAACACCATTTTATACACAACAGTCATACAACTATAATCTAAATCAAACAATCATATTAGTAAGAATGAAATGTGTTTAAACATGATCTGAGGTAGTGGGCAACAGTGGAAGAAGTATTCAGATCCTTTACTTCAGTAGAAATACCAATACAGCGATGTAAAAATACTCTGTTACAAGTAAAAGTGCTGCATGAAAAAATCCTCCTTAAGTAATTTAACACAAGCAGCAAAATGTAAAGTAAAAGTAAAAGTAGTGGTTTGGTCCCTCTGACTGATATATTATTATATATGACATCATTAGATTATTAATAGTGAAGCATCAGTGTTAGAGCAGCATGTTACTGTTGTAGCTGCTGGAGGTTTAGTCCAGTGGTTCCCAACCTAGGGGTGGGGCCCCTCCAAAGGGTCAGCGGATAAATGTGAGGGCTGGTGAGATGATTAATGGGAGAGGAAAGAAGAAAAAACAAAGTTCTGATACACAAATGTGTTTTCAGTTTTTGGACTTTTTCTCTAATCTTTGATTTTTGCTGAAATATTGGATCATTTGAACATTTATTGAAATGAAAGCATGTGAGAAGTTTAGAGGGAAAAATCACTATTTGGTGGAGCTGTTAACAACTCATATACCACTTTTCCACCGAGCTGGAGCCAGTGCTGGTTCGGAACTAGTGCTAGAGCCAGTGCTTAATTGGTGCTAATCCGAGCACCTCTGATGAACCTGTTGCTTTTCCACCGGCAAGGAGCCACGCGATTACGTCACTGTGTAACGTAGCCAGCGCGCACCTTTGAAGCACTTCCATGATTCACCAGTGAGAGGCAGCAAAATGGCGCAAGGCATCTAGCCTGCCGGAAACGAAGAAGAAGACAGCTCTGGCCAAAAAATGAGAGAAATACTACTTTTAATCAACAAACCCTCTGTAAATGCCACGCTAGTCAGCTAATAAACGTTAGCCCCGCTAGCCGGCTAATAAACGTTAGCCCCGCCCCCAGTCCGCTGACGTAATCGGTTCTTGCTTTAGACCAGCAAAGAGTGCTAGCTCTGGCTCCGTTCTGAGGCTTGGGGCTGGATCTTTGGCAGTGGAAAAGCAAACAACCGGTGCTTAGTCAGGCTCTGGCTCTGAACCAGTACCGGCTCCAGCTCGGTGGAAAAGGGGTAACAGACATCTGAAATGTGAGCCGACTACACACTGCTTTTTGTTGTTTCATCTTTAACAATGTGTTGTACTTTAAAAGCTTGTTATATTATCCATTGTGTCAAATCTTCATGTGAAAAGTAACTAAAGCTGTCAAATGTAGTGGAGTAGAAAGTACAATATTTCCCTCTGAGATGTAGAAAGTAGCATCACATGAGAATACTACAGTAAAGAGCAGAGTCAGAACAGTACATGAGGACTGTCTTTAAATGACTGATGACGTGGCATTGCTGCATGAACTTCATGAACAGCTGTCACACACAGCTGGTACGGTTTCTCCCGCGTGTGAATCCGCATGTGCTCCATCTTGCGGTACTGCCGTGTGAAGCGCATGCCACACTCGTCACACGCGAAGGGCTTGAGAGCGAGGTGGCTGCGCCGGTGCCGGGTCATGGTTCCCCGCTGGGTGAACTGCTTCCCGCAGATGTCGCAGGAGACCGGCCTGCTCAGACGGTGGCTCCTCTCGTGCTGCCTGAGCAGAGCGGCATCCATGTAGCTCTGATGGCACACGGAGCACACGTGAGAGGCCGGCCTCATGTCTGGATCCTCAACATCCACCTTAATGAGACTTCCCACCTCTGCAGCCTCCACCAGCTCCTCAGCAGTGTGTGACTCTACGTGAGTGATCAGCTGCTCTGAGCTCGGGAAGCCTTCCCCACATGGGATGCACATGTACAAGCTGCCCTGCAGAGCAAACCCAGGCTGGGGTTGATGGTAGATGTGGCTCGCCTGCTTGTTTCCATTCAGCTCTTTGCCTTCACTGCTGCGCTCTACTTTTTTCTTTAAGGCCCAATGTTCCTCTCTAACCTCGGCACGGCCCTTCAGCTCTGTGGACACCCTCCACTCTGCTTGGACCGGCTTTCCACTTTCCACTTCCTGCCTTTTTGTTCCAACACTTCCTCCCAAACAGCTGTCTCTGTGGGATCGAGGCCTCCTTTGTGCTGCCATTTGATTCAGGGAATCAGTTGGGTGTGACTGCTCAGGGTTATCATTAGGTGAGGCAATGTTGCTGCTGGAGTTTGAGGAGGCTGATGGGTCGAGCCTCGTTTCAACCCTATCATTCATCTCAAAGGTCACCTTCCCCTCGAGCTCAACCTGCACTTGTTTATGACTCTTTCCGTCCTCCATGGGTCCTGATTTGTAGCTGTGGATGACTTGAAGTTGCCTGTTGGGGGTTAAGGAGGAGATGATGGAGGGTGGCGGGTTGCTCGGCCTGCAGGGTTTAAATTTCCTGCGGCAGAGACTTTCCATGTCTGACAGCTGCAGGTAGGAAGCAGCTCTGAGGAGGGCAGATACGTCTTTATCACTGACGTGGTGAGAGGAGGGAAGCTGGCCGGTGTAGATGAAGTCTAACACCTGACAGAAATGGAAAAGAAGTCTGATGAGCCACACTCATAAAGGCGTTTATGGCCATGCTTTATCAGCGGTTAATACATTAACTTCATTGATCATTTACATACTGTCCGGAGGTCAAATTGGACCTATTTTCACATTTAAGAGGAGTAAGAACTTTTTTCTTTGCAGCCTTTTAGCCTAAAATTGATGATGTCTTCTAATCTTCTAATAAAAAAGAAAAATTGACCCTGACCCTAACCCTTATTAAAAACATTTGTGTGCAGCTGATACACACATTTTTTAACTAACTAATAACTATCATAGGACCCTTAATTAATGACACTGGAAGGCCTCCATGATGAACTAAAGAGCTATTAGATATTTCCTATAAATGGAATAAATATAAAAAAGGTCAAGTTTATTTTTTTGTTTCTCAGAACCAAAGTGCAAGAGAAGACAGAATAAATAACTAATCATAGGTGAGAAACACATAAGAACAATTTAACCCTCCTGTCGTCCTCGAGTCAAGGAAGGAAGTTAGGAAGAAGAAGAAGAAGGAAGGAAAGGAGGCAGGAGGGAGGAAGAAGGAAGGAAAGGAGGGAGGAAGAAGGAAGGAAAGGAGGGAGGAAGAAGGAAGGAAAGGAGGGAGGAGGAAGGAAAGAAGAAGAAGGAAGGAGAGGAAGAAGGAAGGGGAGGAGGGAGGGAGGAAAGGAGGGAGGAGGAAGGAAAGGAAGGTGGGAGGGAGGGAGGAAAGAAGGAAGGAGGGAGGGTGGGAAGGAAGGTAAGGAGGGAGGAAAGAAGGAAAGAGGGAGGATGGGAAGGAAGGAGGGAGGGTGGGAGGGAGGAAAGAAGGACAGAAGAAAGGAAGGAGGGAAGGAAAGAAGGACAGAAGAAAGGAGGGAGGGAGGAAAGAAGGACAGAAGAAAGGAAGGAGGGAAGAAAAGAAGAAAAAAAGGAAGGGAGGAGGAGGAGGAAGGGAAGAAAGAAGGAACAGTCAAAACAGATGGGGTACATTTGACCCGGGAGGACGACACAAGGGTTAAAGACAATAAAGCAGCAGTAGTTATAAAAAAAAAGACTAATGCTATAATAAAATAAAATGCAATATTATGCATTTAAGAGTCCTTCACATCTTTAGGTTTCTCACCTGTTTGAACACCTGAGGATTCACTATCTGTGTGTCCAGCGTGATGACGTTGTCTCGTAGCAGCAGAGGGTTGAAGTAGCTGCTGCAGGCCGCCAGGATGTTCTTATGAGCCCTGAACAGAGCGTTCTCCACCACGATGATGACGTCACACAGGTATCCTCTGCACCTCTGCTGGTTCAGCTTCAACAGCAGCTGCCTGGTGTAATGTGGACGCTCCATCCCAAAGGGTTTTAGAGCCGTTACACACACACCTGGTAGACACAGGAATATACAGTTATTAATGATTTAATGCATCTCTTTTTCCTTCCTTCCTTCCTTCCTTCCTTCCTTTCTTCCTTCCTTTCTTCCTTCCTTCCTTCCTTCCTTCCTTCCTTTCCTCCCTCCATCCTTACTCCTTTCTTTCTTTCCATCCTTCCTTCCTTCCTTCTCTCCTAAATTCCTTCCTCTTTTCGTCCTTACTCCTTTCCTTCCTTCCTTCTTTCCTTCCTCCTTTCCTCCCTCCCTCCCTCCTTACTCCTTTACTTCCTTCCTTCTTTCCTTTCTTCCTTCCTCCCTCCTTAATCCTTTCCTTCCTTCCTTCCTCTTTTCCTCCTTACCGCTTTCCTTCCTACCTTCTTTCCTTCCATCCTCCTTTCCTCCCTCCCTCCCACCTTACTCCTTTCCTTCCTTCCTTCCTCCCTCCCTTCCCTCCTTACTCCTTTCTTTCTTTCCATCCTTCCTTCCTTTCTTCCTTCTCTCCTTACTTCCTTCTTCTTTTCCTCCTTACTCCTTTCCTTCCTTCCTTCCATCCTCCCATCCTCCTTTCCTCCCTCCCTTCCTCCTTACTCCTTTCCTTCCTTCCGTCCTCCCTCCCTTCCCTCTCTCCTTACTTCCTTCCTCTTTTCCTCCTTACTCCTTTCCTCCCTTCCTTCCTCCTTTCCTCCCTCCCTCCTTACTCCTTCCTTTCTTTCCATCCTTCCTCCCTTCCTTCTCTCCTTATTTCCTTCCTCTTTTCCTCCTTGCTCCTTTCCTTCCTTCCTTCCATCCTTCCATCCTCCTTTCCTCCCTCCCTCCCACCTTACTCCTTTCCTTCCTTCCTTCCTCCCTCCCTTCCCTCTCTCCTTACTTCCTTCCTCTTTTCCTCCTTACTCCTTTCCTCCCTTCCTTCCTCCTTTCCTCCCTCCCTCCTTACTCCTTTCTTTCTTTCCATCCTTCCTTCCTTCCTTCCTTCCTTCTCTCCTAAATCCCTCCCTTCCCTCTCTCCTTACTTCCCTCCCTCCTTGCTCCTTTCTTTCTTTCCATCCTTCCTTCCTTTCTTCCTTCTCTCCTAAATTCCTTCCTCTTTTCGTCCTTACTCCTTTCCTTCCTTCCTTCTTTCCTTCCTTCCTTCCTCCTTTCCTCCCTCCCTCCCTCCCTCCTTAATCCTTTCCTTCCTTCCTCCTTTCCTCCCTCCCTCCTTACTTCTTTCTTTCTATCCTTCCTTCCTTGCTTCCTTCCTTCTCTTCTAAATTCCTTCCTCTTTTCGTCAATACTCCTTTCCTTCCTACCTTCTTTCCTTCTTTCCTTCCTTCCTCCTTTCCTCCCTCCCTCCCTCCCTCCCTCCTTACTCCTTTCCTTCCTTCCTTCCTCCCTCCCTTCCCTCTCTCCTTACTTCCTTCCTCTTTTCCTACTTACTCCTTTCCTTCCTTCCTTCTTTCCTAAATTCCTTCCTCTTTTCGTCCTTACTCCTTTCCTTCCTTCCTACTTTCCTTCCTTCCTTCCTTCCTTTCCTCCCTCCCTCCCTCCTTACTCCTTTCTTTCTTTCCATCCTTCCTTCCTTCCTTCCTTCTTTCCTAAATTCCTTCCTCTTTTCGTCCTTACTCCTTTCCTTCCTACCTTCTTTCCTTCCTTCCTCCCTCCCTCCTTTCCTCCCTCCCTCCTTCCTTACTCCTTTACTTCCTTCCTTCCTTCTTTCCTTTCTTCCTTCCTCCCTCCTTAATCCTTTCCTTCCTTCCTTCCTTCCTCCTTTCCTCCCTCCCTCCTTACTTCTTTCTTTCTTTCTATCCTTCCTTCCTTCCTTCCTTCTCTTCTAAATTCCTTCCTCTTTTCGTCAATACTCCTTTCCTACCTTCTTTCCTTCCATCCTTCCTTCCTCCTTTCCTCCCTTCCTCCCACCTTACTCCTTTCCTTCTTTCCTTCCTTCCTTCCTCCTTTCCTCCCTCCCTCCCTCCCTCCCGCCTTACTCCTTTCCTTCCTTCCTTCCTTCCTTCTCTCCTTACTTCCTTCCTCTTTTCCTCCTTACTCCTTTCCTTCCTTCCTTCCTTCTGTCCTTCCTTGACCTGAGGACAACAGGAGGGTGAAGTAAATAATCTAATTTCTTCTTCTACTGGACAAGCTGTAAAAAGTTTAACCTGATAAAAGTGCAACTGTAGATTTAAAAAAAGAAAAAGAAAAAAAAGCTCCATAAATGTGTTCATGTTCAGTTTGGTCATTTCACTCTGCAGCACTTAAAGCTCACCTCATGGGGGCGCTAGAGAAATACTCTATATACAAAGTTGAGATATCTCAGTGGTGGACTGACCAACTGGAGCCACGCCGCTGGTGTTTTCTAAAAATACTTTTAACGGATCATCTTTGCTGCTATCAGCGAGACAAAGGTGGTAAAAATAGACAAGATCAAGCACCGCACCCGTCCGGCTCTATCTGCTGAGCTGCAGATACACAGACACAATGACAAAGACAATGACAATCATACATGAAACTCCCTCCCTCCCTCCTACCTTCCTTTCCTTCCTCCCTTCCTTCCTCCCTTCCTTCTCTATCTGCTGAGCTGCAGATACACAGACAAAGACAAAGACAATGATACAGCAGCATTGTGTTCTCATGAAACCAACCCGAACCTTAACAACAATACTGAGCGTGAATTTACAACCTCCTTCCTTCCTTCTTTCCTCCTTTCCTTCCTTCCTTCCCTCCCTCCCTCCTTTCCTTCCTTCCTTCCTTCCTCCTTCCCTCCCTCTTTCCTTCTTTGTGTTCACATGAAACTCAGAAACCAACCTGAACCTTAACAACAATACTGAGCATGAATTTACAACCTCCTTCCTTCCTTCTTTCCTCCTTTCCTTCCTTCCTTCCTTCCTTCCCTCCCTCTTTTCCTTCCTTCCTTCCTTCCTTCTTCCCTCCCTCTTTCCTTCTTTTTGTTCACATGAAACTCAGAAACCAACCTGAACCTTAACAACAATACTGAGCATGAATTTACAACCTCCTTCCTTCCTTCCTTCCTTCCTTCCTTCCTTCCTTCCTTCCTTCCTTCCTTCCCTCCCTCCTTTCCTTCCTTCCTCCTTCCCTCCCTCTTTCCTTCTTTGTGTTCACATGAAACTCAGAAACCAACCTGAACCTTAACAACAATACTGAGCATGAATTTACAACCTCCTTCCTTCCTTCTTCCTTCCTTCCTTCCCTCATTTCTTTCCTTCCTTCCTTCCTTCCCTCATTTCCTTCCTTCCTTCCATCCCCTATTTATTCATAGAAAAAACACATTTAGAATCACTATTTTATGTTCCAGCACAACATTTTATAGAATATGAAGAATTTAATATGTTTGAATGTTTGATTTTTGAGTTTTCTGATTTAAAAAAAAGTCAAATTTGGACATTTGTTATACACAAAAATGTGTATCAGCTGCACAAACAATAACCAAAACATGCATTTTATTGACATTTTTGTATATTTGAGGTCGCATTAGGGAAAAATCCATCAAAGGAAATGTGTATATTTATTTTTTCAGCTTTAAAATTTGACCCTGAACAGTATGCAAGGGTTAATAATCTGTTATTGTAACTCAGTTCTACACACAACAAGCTCGAGCTTTGGTTGAATGAACGTCACAAATGTGTTGTTTCTTGTATAAAATGATGCACATATGACACTAAGAGGTTACACAATCTATCACCAGTCAGTAACTAACAGTGACAGGATTTAGTTTGGGTTAGTAACCCAACAGGAAACCCTAAAACTGGCTGGAAACAACCTTTTGTCTTCTGGGTGAGGTTAATATAATATCATGTTGATGCCCAAACTGCAACAACAATCTCTACACCAATTCATAGAAAAAAAAAAAACCAAAACAATTTGCAATCACTATTTTATGATCCAGCACAACATTTTATAGAATATGAAGAATTTAATATGTTTGAATGTTTGATTGTGTTTTCTGATTAACCCTCCTGTTGTCCTCAGGTCAAGGAAGGGAAGGAAGGAAGTGAGGAAAGAAGGAAGGAAGGAAAGGAAGGAAGAGAGGAAAGAAGGAAGGAAGGAAGGAAAAGAGGAAAGAAGGAAGGAAGTGAGGAAAGAAGTATGGAAGGAGAAGGGAGCAAAGAAAGAGGGAAGGAGGGGGAGAACAAAGGAAAATTAAAGAAAGAGGAAAGAAGGAAGGAACAGTCAAAAGAGACGCGGTCAATTTGACCCGGGAGTCAAATTTGGACATTTTTATACACAAAAAATGTATTAAAAAATAGTTTTGGTTGAATGAACGTCACAAATGTGTTGTTTCTTGTATAAAATGATGCACATATGACACTAAGAGGTTACACAATCTATCACCAGTCAGTAACTAACAGTGACAGGCTTTAGTTTGGGTAAATAATTCAACAATTAAAATGGAAAAATAACCTAAAACTGGCTGGAAACAACCTTCTGTCTTCTGGGTGAGGTTAATATAATATCATGTTGAAGCCCAAACTGCAACAACAATCATAGAAAAAAGACATTTGCACTATTTTATGTTCCAGCACAACATTTTATAGAATATGAAGAATTTAATATGTTTGAATGTTTGATTTTTGAGTTTTCTGATTAACCCTCCTGTTGGAGGGAGGGAGGAAGGAAGTGAGGAAAGAAGGAAGGAAGGAAGGAGGGAGGAAGGAAGAGAGGAAAGAATGAAGGAAGGAGGGAGGGAGGAAGGAAGGGAGGAAGTTGGGAAGGAGGAGGGAGCAAAGAAAGAGGGAAGGAGGGGGAGAACAAAGGAAACATTAAAGAAAGAGGAAGGAAGGAAGTGAGGAAGGAAGGAAGGAGGGAGGGAGGAAGGAAGGAAGTGAGGAAAGAATGAAGGAAGGAGGGAGGGAGGAAGAAAAGGAGGAAGGAAGAAAGGAAGTTAGGAAAGAAGTATGGAAGGAGGAGGGAGCAAAGAAAGAGGGAAGGAGGGGGAGAACAAAGGAAAAATTAAAGAAAGAGGAAGGAAGGAAGGAAGGAAGGAAGGAAGGAAGGAAGGAAGGAACAGTCAAAACAGACGGGGTCAATTTGACCCGGGAGTCAAATTTGGACATTTTTATACACAAAAAAAGTATTTTTGGTTGAATGAACGTCACAAATGTGTTGTTTCTTGTACAAAATGATGCACATATGACTCTCAGAGGTTACACAATCTACCACCAGTCAGTAACTAACAGTGACAGGCTTTAGTTTGGGTAAATAACAGGAAACCGTAAAACTGGCTGGAAACAACCTTTTGGTTAATATAATATCTCGTTGAAGCTCAAACTGGGTAAAGGTTTGACTCCTTTGTTTTCTGCTCTGAGCACTGACTGTATTATCTCACCATGACCTATATGTGCTGGTAATGTTATGAGTTATGAGTATATCTGCTGATAAGAACAAGAGAAGTGTCTGTTCATCTTATCTCGGTGGACTCTTCTTAAAAAGCCCCCCATGTTTCAGTAATCTAAGAGGTGCAGATGTGACCTCATGGCTCGTAGCCAGTAAATCCCAGTTAGAGTCTGACTGAGAGACTGAAGCTGGTTCATCAATGAAGCCTCAACGTGTTTGTTACCGCTGATGGAAGAAGTATCAGAGAGGATACTTTAATTAACCCTCCTGTTGTCCTCGAGTCAAGGAAGGAAGGAAAGGAGGGAGAAGGAAGGGAGGGAGGAAGGGAGGGAGGGAGGGAAGGAGGGAAGAAGGGCCCTTTACTTTGATCCTGGTTTAAGACACTGGGAGATTGTCCTGTCTTTAAGTCATATAGATGATATATTACTATTATTATATATATTTCTCCCTCTTTGCCTTTTCTCTCTCTGTAACTGCATATATTGGTCAAAAGACAAAGTCCCACCAAGAAGCTCAGAAACATATGAGCATATGTGCAGAGCAGGAGTCACCATAGATGGAAGTCACTTGCAGGTTGGCTGTTCTCGTGAAGTATCTCGATAATTCAGAGAAAATAATTACACCGAAAAACAGGAAAAATTACTCCAAAAAACAAGGGAAAAAATAGTCAGAAAAACAGGAGAGAAATAATTACCTCGAAAAACAGACCAAAAAATTAATTACTCAAAAAAAAACAGATTTTTTTTTAAAATTCAAGTGAATGCAATACGCTTCCTTATAATAGAAAGCTTAATATTCTTTTTTTTTTAAATAAGGAATATAATATATTAAAGTGTTCAACACCTAACAAGACTGATCAGACTATTTAAACTACTAATAAAAAGATAATGCTGACAAATGCAGCAAAAAAAGTATTTTCATCATGTTTGGTGATTACTGAGCAACTTAAAATGTATTTAATCTGACATAATTCATCTTAATTAGTTTTAAATATAACATTTTTAAGCCATTAACTGAAAAGGATGTGTTGATAATAAAGAAATAAAATAAAATAACTTCATATGAACCTACCAGGTCTGAACAGCTGACGATGTCGAGGTCTGCAAACAGTCAAACACCAGCGGAGTAAGAGTCACAGAGCTGCATCATAAACTATTTAATTATTATTTAATTATTATTATTTAAATATGATGAGAAATGAGAAGATGCACTCTGACTAACGTCCTGTAGAAATGAGCTGAAGTGAGAAACAAAGAGAGAAGAGAAGAAAAGAGGAGGATCAGTGAGCTACAGATGGTGGCTGATAAATCCTCTTCTTCTTCTTCTTCTTCTTCTTCTTCTACTTTTTCTTCTTCTTCTTCTTCTTCTTCTACTTCTTCTTCTTCTTCTTCTTCTACTTCTTCTTCTTCTTCTTCTTCTTCTACTTCTACTTCTTCTTCTTCTTCTTCTTCTACTTCTTCTTCTTCTTCTTCTTCTACTTCTACTTCTTCTTCTTCTACTTCTTCTTCTTCTTCTTCTACTTCTTCTTCTTCTTCTTCTTCTTCTTCAGCCACTAAACAGTACCAGTGTTTTATGTATAATGTGGTAATAACAAAAATATGATCCAGTCCAATCTTAGTTTATCTGTTAAGCACTTTAAAAGACATAACAGCTCACATGAGGCATTAAATCACATTTATAATACAAATAAAATACATTAAAAGACATAAAACATGAGTAAAAATACAATATCATGTGCAAAATATAATCCAATCCTATCCTAGTTTATCTGTTAAACACTTTAAAACAACCACAGAAGAAGAAATAAAAGATATAACAGCTCACATGAGGCATACAATTACATTTAAAAGACATAAAATATAAACAATATAAACAATTCAAATCAAATAAAGTCAATGTCTTACTAGGTGGAGAAGAGATGGAGGTTTTAAGAAGAGAATAATTTACCAAAATTAATAATATAAAGATATATATTAAAAGCACAGCAGCAGATTTAACAAGAGAGACGGTCATTTAATAAAGAATAAAATAAAGATGATTTTAAAAGAGACCTAAAAACGTATCTTTAATATGTTCTCTTTTAACCTTTATTCTTTTTCTTTTTTCTTTTTCTTTTATTTTCTGCTCTGTAGCACTTTGAGATTGTTGAAATGTAAAGTGCAATACAAATTAAATCTATTATTATTTATTAATTTATTATTATCATTATTATTATTATTAAAGAAACACCAGTAGGCATATATATCCAAATTAATTAATATTATGATGTCATTAAGAGCAGAGCAGATGCAGGAACTGAAGAATATATTGATTTTTATTATATATTTTAATTGTAAATGTATTTCTATATTGTCTAATTGTGATATTGCAAAGTTTCTACCTCAATATATATAATTTATATCTCAATAAGACAGGAACTGGACATAGAAGTAGAGAGAGGTCTTCTTATTAATATCTTATAATCTTATTTTACTTGCACAGAGTTGTTGTTTTGCACATTCTGGGAATATTTTAATAACACATTTACTTCTCATGTGTTTTTACAACACTTTATAATATATATCAGATTTTATTACATGTGTATATTAATAGAAATGACTGCAAACTTGTTTTCTTTACTGTTTTCTTTATGACACAGTGCTGCCATCTAGTGTTCACTTCTCATATCACATGACCCCCATGATGCACTGAGCTCCTCTCTCCTTCTCCCTCTCTCTCTCTCTCTCTCTCTATCCATCCATTTCCATTAACATTCATGTACTATTAATGCATTCAATAAGCTAAACTTCTTCCCCGGAGTTGTCTGTGCTTTCTGGTCTCACAGGTAATCTGGGCCTGTAGACGTCCAGATGACAGATTCCAGTCCCGGACCTTCTAGCTTCATTGTTGATTTTCATTGTGCTTCTCTCCTCTATCCGTCCTTTCTCTCCTCTTCCTCTCTCTCCTCCTCTCTCTCGCTCTCTCTCTCTCTCTCCCTCTTCCCCTCTCTCTCCTCTCCTTCCTCTCTCTCCTCTCCTTCCTCTCTCTCTCCTCTTCCTCTCTCTCTCCTCTCCTTCCTCTCTCTCCTCTTCTTCCTCTCTCCTCTCCTTCCTCTATCTCTCTCCTCTCCTTCCTCTCTCTCCTCTCCTTCCTCTCTCTCCTCTCCTTCCTCTCTCTCCTCTTCTTCCTCTCTCCTCTCCTTCCTCTCTCTCTCTCCTCTCCTTCCTCTCTCTCCTCTCCTTCCTCTCTCTCTCTCCTCTCCTTCCTCTCTCTCCTCTCCTTCCTCTCTCTCTCCTCTCCTTCCTCT
>NC_070596.1:27769616-27784616 GCF_027409825.1 Scomber japonicus
GGAGGGAGGAAGGAAGGAAAGAAGGAACGAGGAAGGAAGGGAGGAAAGGAAGTAAGAAAGGAGGAAGGAAAGGAAGGAAGGTAGGAGGGAGGGAGGAAAGGGGAGGAAAGGAAAGAAGGAATGAGGAAGGGAGGGAGGAAAGGAAGTAAGGAGGGGGAAGGAAGGAAGGTAGGAGGGAGGAAAGAAAGAAGGAAAGGAGGGGGAAAGGAAGGGGAAGGAAGGAAAGAAGAAAAGCAGGAAGGAAGGGAGGAAAGGAAGTAAGGAGGGGGTAGGAGGGAGGAAAGAAAGAAGGAAAGGAGGGGGGAAAGGAAAGAAGGAAGGAAAGAAGGAACAGTCAAAACAGACGGTCGGGGTCTTAATGTGCTCACACCTTCACAGAATATAATGCAGTAGCTTCGCAGATGTTACTTCCTGTTTTAGAGTCTGTAATCTCACCTGTGTGCAGATGTTACTTCCTGTTTTAGAGTCTGTAGTCTCATCTGTGTGCAGATGTTACTTCCTGTTTCGGAGTCTGTGTGTTGCTGTCAGAGTTTAGTTTGAACTACTTTTATTATCTGTGAGATTCAGACAAAACAAAACCCTCACTTCCTGTTTTGTCCCTTTGTTAATCTGTGTTTTGGTATTTTAAAGGAACAGTCTGACATTTAGTTATCTGATATCTGCTCGTTTAGAAAGTAAGAGACTGGACAGACTGGATCTTCTCGTCTAACTGAGTGTGTTTTTACCTAAATGTCAAACTTACCTGCTTTAAATAACGAATCATCATCATCATCATCATCCTCATCATCATCATCATCATCATCATCATCATCATCATTATAAGCCACATGTTAATGATGTTTTTGTTTGCACAGATGCAGCCGTCTGAGATGCGAGCTCTGCACTCGTTGGTAAGTTCAGTCTTGATTTTTTTCTTTTTTCCTTTCTTTTTTCTTTTAATTAATTAATTTTTTTTTTTCTTGTTTTGTTTGTTTATTTGTTTGTTATATACTTTATAAAGCGTCCTTGGGTTTGTGAAAGGCACTATATAAATCACACTTATTATTATTATTATTATTATTATTATTATTATTATTATTTAGGGCTGTCAAACGAATAATTTTTTTAATCGCAGAATTTCCATAGTTTCCATAGTTAATCGCGATTAATCGCCTTTTGAATTGCATGTTTAAAATCCTGTTATTTTACATTTCAAAGCTGAGGCTAGCGTGGAGGTGCTAACTCAAACTCCACGTACTCCGGTTTACTTTTGACTTGTCAACTGAAGCGTCTTTTAAAGTTAAACAAGCCGTTCAAAAGTCCAGTAGCTCTCTTACTTTCCATCAGCGCGGTAGGTTTACTGCAGGAGGCCACTTCAAAGCATAGCGCTACAGCTAGAGGAGCCGTCTACGGGGGAGGAGAAGGGACAAAAAGGCTTGCAACATTAAAATGCCATTAAAAAAAATTAACGCGTTATGGATTGCATTAATGTGATCGTGATTAACGTGTTAACGCTGACAGCCCTAGTTTTATTATTATTTTTATTTCTAGATTCAAGATTCAAAGTGTGTGTTTCTGTGTGTGTGTGTGAACAGGCTGGCCCCAAAGCTCCAGAGCAGGTCGACGGCTCCTCGGTCGTTCCCATCCAGTCGGCACCAAAAGCAACAAAAGCAGGACCTCCGATGGTTTTCCAGGGAGGGATCCCCTCCGGTCACATCCCCAAACCCGTTATTGTGCCTGACTACATCGCGTAAGTGCTGCTAAACATGCAATATGCCTTCCTTCCTTCCTTCCTTCCCTCCCTCCTTCCTTCCTTCCTTCTTTCATTCCTTCATTCCCTCCCCCCTTCCTTCCTTCCTACTTTAATTCCTTCATTCCTTCTTTCCTTTCCTCCCTTCCTTCATTCCTCTTTTCCTTCTTCTTCCATCCTTCCTCCCTCCCTCCCTCCTTCCTTCCCTCCCTCCCTCCCTCCTTCCCTCCCTCCCTCCTTCCCTCCTTCCTTCCTTCTTTAATTCCTTCATTCCTTTCCTCCCTTCCTTCCTTCCTCCCTTCCTCCCTTCCTTCCTTCCCTCCCTCCCTCCTTCATTCCTTCTTTCCTTTCCTCCCTTCCTTCATTCCTCTTTTCCTTCTTCTTCCAGCCTTCCTTCCTTCCTTCCTTCCTTCCTTCTTTCATTCCTTCTTTCCTTTCCTTTCCTCCCTTCCTTCATTCCTCTTTTCCTTCTTCGTCCATCCTTCCTTCCTCCTTTCCTTCCTTCCCTCCCTCCCTCCTTCCTTCCTTCATTCCTCTTTTCCTTCTTCTTCCATCCTTCCTTCCTCCCTTAAAGACATCTGCAGTCTGTCTGTTACTGCTTTAACATATTACATAACTACTGTATCCATAGCAACGCCTAACCACCGCTGTATGTACATTTCATCTTGTATAATGTCAGTAAAGTGTGTTTCTCCATCCTGCAGTAAATACCCGACGATCCGGACGGACGAGGAGCGGGATCAGTTCCGAGCCGTGTTCAACGATCAGTACGCAGAGTACAAAGAGCTCCACTCCGAGGTTCAGGCTACGTCCAAGAGGTTTGACGAGATGGACGCCATGATGCGCGGACTGCCGCAGCACCCGACCACTCAGATGGTGAGAGGCAGGATTCATTATATAACTGATGACTTTTGAGTTTTTTGTTTGGTTTATTTTGCACAAGTTAAAATTTACACACACACACACACACACAAAAGACAAGTAACAAATAATACAGAGGGCAGGAAGATGCAGAAAACTCCAGTCCTCTGAAATGAGGCCAACCAGGAAGTAACTTAAAGCTACATTCTATCAAAAGGCCACCAGGGGGCGACCGTCTCTATACAAGTCAATGGAGAATTCACCAACTTCTCACTTGATTTCTAACCTCAGTAAACGTTTTCAAAATGTGTTTATGGTCTCAATCGCTAGTTTAAAGCCTTCTTCAATGCAGTATGATGTTCATTTGGGACATTTTGGCCTCCCTGATTTTATATGTGACGATAAAGCAGGGTAGCATTAGGGCGTGGCTACGTCCTGATTGACAGGTTGATTGACCAATGTCCTCGAGATCCAGCCCTCGCAACCATAGCAACCTCTCCCACTCCGCCCATGGCTCCGCCTCATGCCCATATAAGTAGAATCCGTGTTTTTATTTTTCCCAGCATGCACCTGAAATTTTCAAGATGGCGCTGCTCAGATTCGAAACTATTGGCTTCTGAGCAGCAGTCCACAAACCAATGGGTGACGTCACGGATGTTACGTCCATTTCTTTTATACAGTCTATGGTTTTATTATTTATTTTTAGGGGTGCTGAGATCAAATTTAAACACTTTTACTTTTTAACAAGCTACTTTTTACTTTTACTTGAGTACATTTTTAGACCAGTATTTTTACTCATCGAAGTAGTAGTGGTACTTCTACCTGAGTAGAATATTTCAGTACTCTTTCCACCTTTGGTAAATACATGAGTGAGGCCAGAGCTCTGATTTATGATGTAATCTAATCTGTGTCTCCTCTGAATCCCACCCAGTCTTAATGTTTAGCTCTGTGCAGCTCCGCCCAACATTAACACATAAAAACCACATCAACACATAAACATCGTTACATGAACACAGCTATCTGCTCTTCAGTCTGGCTGCGGTCGTCACGGTTACTCTGAGCTAAACTCCACCGCTCAGATTGGATCAGTGTTTGGGGTTTTATTATTTGTGAGCACACAGGAAGTGATTTTTCAGACTGAACTGATTACGAGGCTGAAAAAATTGCACGTTGCTTTTTGTTGTTTAAATATGCCTCATTTCCCCATCCTGCAAATTCCTCTGTTTGGACTTCCTGTTTTCACTCCTCCGCCCTTAAATTCCTTCTTAGCACCATCGAGATGAAAAAAAGCCTGGTTTAGTTTTTATTTCTATTTTTATTACATGTGAAAAAAGGGTTTTAATCTTTTAATAAACTGACCAGACTTTCTCTCTTCTTTTTTTTTTTTTTGTAGGAGGCTGATCGCATCGGTAAAATCCTTCAGGACTACCAGAGGAAGAAGAATGTGAGTCCATTGTCTTGTCAGTGTTGTGTATATAGCGAGTGTATTTGTGGCTTTTTGTGCTGCATGTGTTAGTTTATATTACACAGTTTGCTTTTCTTCCACAGAGAGTTGAGTTTCAGCCTCGTCTGTTAGTAGAGAGACATCTTCCACATAGAGCCTTAATACTGTGATAGATTAAAGGACTAGTCTGCTGTTATTTGGTTATTTAAATTATAAAGAGAGTAAATTATAATCCTGATGATTTCAGTTATTCTCTGACTTTCCATCTAATGTCGACAGCAGGTCAAAACTTTTACTTAATCAGTGAATTATCTCACACTTCTTTTGGTTGGATCAGCACAAAATTTGTGTATATACCATAGACTGTATAAAAGAAATGGACGTAACATCCGTGACGTCACCCATTGGTTTGTGGACTGCTGCTCGGAAGCCAATAGTTGCGAATCTAGGCAGCGCCATCTTGAAAATTTCAGGTGCATGCTGGGAAAAATAAAAACACAGATTCTACTTATATGGGCATGAGGCGGAGCCATGGGTGGAGCGGGGAGGTTGCTATGGTTGCGAGGGCTGGATCTCGAGGACATTGGTCAATCAACCTGTCAATCAGGACGTAGCCACGCCCTAATGCATACCCTGCTTTATCATCACATATAAAATCAGGGAGGCCAAAATGTCCCAAATGAACATCATACTGCATTGAAGAAGGCTTTAAACCTCCTGTTGTACTCGAGTCAAGGATGGAAGGGAGGAAGAAGGAAGGAAAGAAGGGATGAAGGAAGGAAAGTAGAAGGAAGGAAGGAAGGAAAGAAAGTAGAAGGAAGGAAGGGAGGAAGGAAAGAAGGAGGGAAGGAAGGAAAGGAGAAGGAGGGAAGGAAAGAAGGAAGGAAGGAAAGGAGAAGGAGGGAAGGAAGGAAGGAAGGAGGGAAGGATGGAAGTAAAGAAGGAGGGGAGGGCGACACAAAGGCTTTACACTAGCGATTGAGACCATAAACACATTTTGAAAACGTTTACTGAGGTTAGAAATCAAATGAGAAGTTGGTGAATTCTCCATTGACTTGTATAGAGACGGTCGCCCCCTGGTGGCCTTTTGATAGAATGCAGTTCTAAGTTACTTCCTGGTTGGCCTCATTTCAGAGGACCAGAACTCCCCGCCTGATTTATTCCATGTGTAAGGAACATTATAAGAGAAAAGTTTGTTTAAAAATAAACCCCATCTGTGTCTCTGTTGTATCTTTTAGGATCCGACATTCCTGGAGAAGAAGGAGCGCTGCGAATACCTGAAGAGCAAACTGTCTCACATCAAACAGAAGATCCAAGAATACGATAAAGTCATGGAGTGGAACGACGGCTACAGCTAAACCTCTGCTCTGTCCGTCAAACCCGCTGGACTTAAAAAATACTAAAACACTAAAAAAAAAAAAAAAACTACTATGGACAGCTGGAGGAGGAGGAGGAGGAGGAGGAGGAAGAGGAGGAGGAGGAAGAGGAGGAGGAGAAGAAAGACTTTGTTTTTTAACTGGAGGAGCATCACAGGGAATTTACAGCTTGCTTTCAAATCTCTACAACAAATATAAATATGTGTGTTTGTTTGTTTTTGAATGTTTTACACTTTTAAAAAAATGGTCCAAAGGCCTCAAATATATGTTTATAAATATATATGTGTGATACTGTGACTGTAACTGAAAACTGAAACTCGCCACTTAAATGTTTGTATGACACTGGGAGGAAGAGAGGAAACGTGACACTGGGAGGAAGAGAGGAAACATGACACTGGGAGGAAGAGAGGAAACATGACACTGGGAGGAAGAGAGGAAACATGACACTGGGAGGAAGAGAGGAAACATGACACTGGGAGGAAGAGAGGAAACATGACACTGGGAGGAAGAGAGGAAACGTGACACTGGGAGGAAGAGAGGAAACATGACACTGGGAGGAAGAGAGGAAACGTGACACTGGGAGGAAGAGAGGAAACATGACACTGGGAGGAAGAGAGGAAACATGACAAAGATATGCTGCTTTATACCTATCAAAGTTTCTTCATTCCTCTTTTCCTTCTTCCATCCTTCTTCTTCCTTCCTTCCTTCCTTCTTTCCTTCCTCCCTTCCTTCCCTCTTCCCTCCCTCCTTCCTTACCTCCCTCCCTCCATCCTTCCCTCCCTCCTTCCTTCCTCTTTTCCTTCTTCTTCCATCCTTCCCTCCCTCCCTCCTTCCTTCCTCTTTTCCTTCTTCTTCCAGCCTTCCTTCCTCCCTTCCTTCCCTCCTTACTTCCCTCCTTCTTTCCTTTCCTCCCTTCCTTCATTCATCTTTTCCTTCTTCTTCCAGCCTTCCTTCCTCCCTCCCTCCTTCCTTCCTTCTTTCATTCCTTCTTTCCTTTCCTCCCTTCCTTCATTCCTCTTTTCCTTCTTCTTCTATCCTTCCTTCCTTCCTCCCTTCCTTCCTTCCTCCCTCACTCACTAAAAGACACTGGGAGAAAGAGAGGAAACATGAAAAAGATATGCTGCTTTATTCCTATCAAAGTTTACCTTCTCTGCAAAGCCGCCTGACTACTGTAGGGGAGACCGGGGTCGCTAGTCACACTTTACTGTAGGGGAGACCCCGTTCTCCCCTACTCATCTCTCGTCTTTCTGTGAATATTAATTTTCCCAAATATGTTAAAAAAAACCAACCACTGCATCAAACTGGATTCTTTAACTTTTTTTAATGATTGTTTTAATTGCACAATATGTTTGTTGTTGTTTTTTAAACTTTTTTTTTTACTTTTTTACCTTCCTGTCGTCCTGCCAGGTCAAATTGACCCTGTCTGTTTTGACTGTTCCTTCTTTCCTTCCTCCCTTCCTTCCTTCCTTCCTTCCTTCTGTCTGTACTTCCTCCATCCCCCTTTCTTCCCTCCATATTTCCTTCCTCCCTTCCTTTCCTTTCCTTTCCTTCCTCCCTTCTTTGCTCTGTCCTTCTTTCCTTTCCTTTCTCCCTTCCTTCTTTCCACTGTCCTTCTTTCCTCCCTTCCTTTCCTTTCTCCCTTCCTTCTTTTCTTCCTTCCTCCCTCTTTTCCTTTCTCCCTGCCTCCTTCCTTCCGTCTGTACTTCCTCCATCCCCTTTCTTCCCTCCTTTCTCTCCTCCCTTCCTTCTTTCCTTTCTCCCTCCCTCCTTCCTTCCTTCCTCCATCCCTCCTTCCTTTCTCCCTCCTTTCTTTCCTTCCTTCCTCCCTTCCTCTTTTCCTTTCTCCCTCCCTCCTTCCTTCCTCCCTCCCTTCCTTCTTTCCTTTCCTCCCTTCCTTCCTTCCGTCTGTACTCCATCCCCCTTTCTTCCCTCCTTCTTTCCTTCCTCCCTTCCTCCTTTCCTACCTCCCTCCCTACCTTCCTTCCTTCCTCCCTCCTTCCCTCCCTCCCTCCCTACCTTTCCTCCCTCCCTTCCTTCCTTGACTGGAGGACAGCAGGAGGGTTAATCTGGAGATATTCCTATAATATTTCCTAAAGTAGAATTAGAGTAATGTTTGTGTCATATGTATTTTTCCAGCTGTTCTACCATTTCATAGATTAAAACATTTTCTACTTTATATATTAAATATCTGTAAATGCCTCAAACATTGATTTTAATGGAAATACTGTCAAACATAAATCTTATCAGTTGCAGTTGTAAATGTACATGTTGCTGTAAATGTCCATTTCTTTCATAATTTAAATGATTGATTGGTGCTTTTTTTTTTTGTCTTCAGAAATACACTTCAGCTTCTGCACTGCTGTCCAACACGCCGCAGTCTGAGGTCTTCTTCTTTTATTCTGCAACACTGAAATGTAAAAGTCTGCAAAATAAAAAGATGAAACTTAACTGGAAAGTAAAAACTATAACCAGCAAACTGTTGATTAACCCTCCTGTTGTCCTCGAGCCAAGGAAGGAAGGAAGAGAGGAAGAAAGAAGGAAAGGAGGGAGGGAGGAAAGGGGTGGAGGAAGGGAAGAAGGACAGAGGAAAGAAGGAAGGACAGAAAGAAAGAAGGAAAGGGGTGGCGGAAGGACGGAGGAAAGAAGGAAGGAGGGAGGAAGGAAGGAAAGAGGAAGGGTGGAAGGACAGAGGAAAGAAGGAAGGAGGGAGGGAGGGAGAAAGGAAAAGAGGAAGTAAGGAGAGAAGGAAGGAAAACGGTGGAAGGAGGAAGGAGAGAGGGAGGGAGAAAGGAAAAGAGGAAGTAAGGAAAGAAAAGGAAAGGGGTGGAGGAAGGATGGAGGAAAGAAGGAGGGAGGAAGGACAGAAGGAAGGAAGGAAAGAAAGAAAGAGAGAAGGAAGGAGGGAGGAAGAACAGACCGAAGGAAGGAAGGAGAGAAGGAACAGTCAAAACAGACGGGGTCAGTTTGACCCGGGAGGACGACAGGAAGGTTAAGTTAGTTTTTAGTTTATTTGATCAATCATTCGATATAAAAAAAATAAGCCTCTTTTCACTTGAACATCATTAAATGAGATAAATTATATATATAATATAGATATAGTTAGATAGATAGATAGATAGATAGATAGATAGATAGATAGATAGATAGATAGATTTATTATCATTGCATATAAAAACACAATGAAGGAAGGAAAGAAGGACAGAGGAAAGAAGGAAGGAGGGAGTAAGGAAAAGAAGGAAGGATGGAGGGAGAAAGAAAAAGAGGAAGGGAGGAAAGAAGGACAGAGGGAAGGAAGGAGGGAGTAAGGAAAAGAAGGAAGGACGGAGGGAGAAAGAAAAAGAGGAAGGGAGGAAGGAAAGAAGGACAAAGGAAAGGGAGGAAGGTAGGGGGGAGGAAAGAAAGAGAGAAGGATTTATGCATAATTTGGGGCTAAAAGAAAGGATTAACCTAAAATAACATTTATTCCATTTATTTATCCCAGTATCGTATCCACCTGTTCATGGGAGCACTTCCGGCGTCGTCAGGTAACGTGACACCTGTTGGGGGGCGGGGCTTAACCTGGACCGAGACTCACGCTCATCAAGGTGTGGCTCCACTTTGTTGTTTTATCAGCAGCAGCAGCAGCAGTTTCAGTCGAGAGGTGATCAGGTGAGGGAGTAAAGAAGACACAGAGAGAGAGAAACGACAGGTGAGTGTTTCAACTACTCCTTAAAATTTAACGGTTTATTAGCACGAGACTGTTATTAAATCCTAAAACTACCCGCGCGCTGCTGCAGCTACAGTGTGTTGTTAGATACAGCTTTAAATTAATTAAAATTATCTCCTGAAGAGCAGCATGGTGTTGTTGGTTTGAGCATGAAGAAGGAAATAAGGGAAAGAATTTGGATAAAAAAAGGATTATTTGTAGTTTTATAATCTTTAAAAACACATTAATATAAAGTGAAAAGGTGTTTTATTTTGAAATTGTTGTTAAAAATCCACAATATGTCATAATAGTGAGTCATAAAAGGAGCTAAAATACTTATGGTAAAAAATAAAATGGTTAATTCGTTTTTTTATTCACTAATTGTTTCTTTGTCATATTTTAAAGCATGAATATAAAGTGAAAAAGGTGTTTTATTTTGAAATTGTTGTTAAAAATCGACACAATATGTCATAATAGTGTTAGTGTGATTTCAAAAAAGGAGCTAAAATACTGAAAAAAGGTTAATTAATTTGTGTATTTGTAGAAAATATCAGTTTTTTAATTCACTAATTGTTTCTTTGTCATATTTTAAAGCATGAATATAAAGTGAAAAGGCGTTTTACTTTGAAATCCACACAATATGTCATAATAGTGTTAGTATGATTTCGAAAAAGGAGCTAAAATACTGAAAAAAGGGTTAAACAGTTTGTGTATTAATGGAAAATATCTGTTTTTTATCTGTTTGTCATGTTTTAAAGCAGGACTATAAAGTGAAAAGGTCTTTTATTTTGAAATGGTTGTTTAAAAATCCACACAATATGTCATAATAGTGTTAGTATCATTTCAAAAAGGAGCTAGAATAATTAATAATAGTTGATTAAATGTGGATTAATAGGAAATAATCTGCGTATGAGTCATATATCAAGCCAAAAAAAAAAGCTAAATACTTCCTTGTACTTCTTAAATGTAAAGATTGACTTCCTGTTTCTAGTCTTATGTCATAATTAAAGTCATTATTTTAAATGTTGGACTATTTTAGGGACAAAAGAAGCTAATGTGATGACATTGCTTTGGGGTTTTAGGGGTTGACGGCCATTTTTTCACCATTTTCTGATATTCTGTAATAGATTAATTGAGATTGTGTTTAAAGGAAATGGAGTAAGTTTATTCTAACATCATAAATCTGTTCTTCGTAGATTATTTTTCACAGAGCAGCACCCGAAGGATTCAGCAGCGATGTCCTCGAGGCCCAACGGGAGTCCACCTCCCTACGAGTCAGACGGATAGTAAGTCTCCTCTGATTTAATATTAATCATTATATTATGGAATAAACTGTTGTATGGAAGTTAAGAAAGGCCAAAAAATAGATTGAATATTGTGTAATTTAACCTTTTAACTGCTTAAGGTTTAAAAATGAATTACAGCTGAATTAATTGCAATTGTAAGTTTATGTGGTTTTGAATTCCTCTATTTGAACTTTCCCTCAGGGCAGGGGCAGGGGGAGGGAGAGGGAGAGGGAGAGGGAGAGGGGGGGGAGAGAGAGAGAGAGAGAGAGAGAGAGAGAGAGAGAGAGAGAGAGAGAGAGAGGAGAGAGAGAGGGAGAGAGGGAGAGAGGGAGAGAGAGAGAGAGGGAGGGAGGGAGGGAGGGAGGGAGGGAGAGAGAGAGGGAGGGAGGGAGGGAGGGAGAGGGAGGGAGGGAGGGAGGGAGAGAGAGAGAGAGAGAGAGAGAGAGAGGAGAGAGAGAGAGAGAGAGAGAGAGAGAGCATTTTCAAGTTAAAGCTATAATATATTAATTGTATAATATTGTAAACCAGATATTTTTAACCTTCCTGTCGTCTCTCCCGTCTGTTTTAACTGTTCCTTCTCTCTTTCTTTCCTTCCTCTCTCTTTCCTTCCTTCCTTCCTTCTCTTTTTCTTTCCTTCCTCTCTCTTTCCTCCCTTCCTTCTTTCCTTCCTTCCTCCTTCTTTCCTTCCTCCCTCCCTCCTTTCCTTCCTTCTTCCTCCCTTCCTACCTCCTTTCCTTCCTTCTTCCTCCCTCCCTTCTTTCCTTCCTTCCTTCCTCCCTTCCTCCCTTCCTTGACTCGAGGACAACAGGAGGGTTAAGGACATTTTTTTAGAGCTTTGGGAAACAGTGATTGACATTTCTTTTTACCATTTTCTGACTTTTTTTTTTTTTATAGATCAAATACCTAATTTAAAAATAATAAAAATAGGTTTCAAGTTGAATTTTTCCTTTTCTCCTTTCTTCTTCTCTCCGTAGCAACGTCCCTCCTCCTCAGCCGGCGTACTCTTACTACCCCGACGATGAGTTCCAGCATTTCTACCGCTGGACGTCTCCGCCTGGAATCCTCAAAATCATGTCCGTCATCACGTTGGTGCTGTGCTTGGCCATATTCGCCTGCGTAGCCTCCACCTTGGCGTGGGACTCTCAGGGGGCGTTGGGCGGCTTCGGCGGCGGCGGATACGGCGGGGGCGGATACGGCGGCGGAGGCTACGGTGGCTACGGCAGCTTCGGCGGCGGCGGCTACGGAGCGGGAAACAACTACGGCTACGGCAGCCTCGGAGGGAACTACAACGACCCCAGAGCCGGGAAAGGCTTCATCATCGCCATGGCAACCTTCACTTTCATCTTCGCCCTGGTCGTCTTCATCATCATCGTGTCTCACCAGAGCCTGACGGAGAGCCGGAGGTTCTACCTGGCCGTGCTGATCGTGTCGGCCATCTTGGCTCTGCTGATGCTCATCGCGTCCATCGTGTACTTGGTGGCGGTGAACCCGATGGCGCAGTCGTCCGGTTCGGCCTACGGGAGTCAGATCGCCGGACTTTGTGCTCAGTACCAACGACCGCAACCGTCGGGAGTGTTTGTGAATCAGTATCTCTACCACTACTGCGTCGTCGAGCCTCAAGAGGTGAACATAAAAACTAAACTTCCAATTTTTTTTTTTTCTCCATACTAGTTTCAGTAGAGAAGGATTTGTTCTTTCCTCCCACCTTCCTCCTTCCCTCTTCCTTCCTCCCTTCCTCTTTTCCTTTCTCCTTCCTTCCTTCCTTCTTTCCTTCTTTCCTCCTCCCTCCTTTCCCTCCTTCCTTCCTTCCTTCCTTCCTTCCTCTTTTTCTTTCTCCCTCCTTCCTTCCTTCATCCCTACTTCCTTCTTCCCTCCCTCCTTCCTTCCTTCCTTCCTCCCTTCCTCCCTTCTCTTTTTCTTTCTCCTTCCTTCCTTCCTCCCTTCCTTATTTCCTTCCTTCCTTCCTCCCCCTACCATCCTCCCTTCCTTCTTTCCTCTGTCCTTCTTTCCTTCCTCCCTTCCTCTTTTTCTTTCTCCTTGCTTCCTTCATTCCTTCCTTCCTTCCGTCAGTTCTTCCTCCCTCCCTCCTTCTCTTTCCTTCCTCTCTTGTTCCTCCCTTCCTTCATCCCCCTTTTCTTCCTTCCTTCTGTCCTTCCTTCATCCCTCCTTCCTTCCTTCCTTCCTTCCTTCCTTTCTTCCCTCCTTCCTTCCTCCCTCCTTTCCTTCCTTCCTCCCTCCTTTCCTTCCTTGCTTGTCTTCCTGATGTCCACACAACAATATAAAACAATCCCATCAATAATAAATCAGCAATAATATAAAAGTTTCTCTCTCTTTCTTTTTTTTCTTTTTCTTTTCTTTTTTTAGGCCATCGCCATCGTGTGCGGTTTCCTGGTGACGGCGGCGCTCATCATCATGCTCGTCTTCGCTCTGAAGACTCGCCAAAAGATCCAAAACTACGGCAAGAGCAACATTTTGTGGAAGAAGGTGAAGATCATCGACGACATGGAGCCTCCTCAGGACGTAGAGGCGTGGGTGAGTCAGACAGATTAAAGCAGCAGCTCCCTCCTTCTCTCTGTCTTTCCTCTCCCTTCCCTCCATCCCTCCTTTCCTCCTTCCTTCCTCCCTTCCCTCCATCCCTCCTTTCCTCCCTTCTTCCTCCCTTCCTTCCTTCCTTCCTCCCTTCTTCCCTTTCCTTCCTACCTTCCTCCCTTCTTCCCTTTCCTTCTTTCCTCTTACCTTCCTTCCTACCTTCCTCCCTTCTTCCCTTTCCTTCCTTCCTCTTACCTTCCTTCCTATGTTTTTTCCTTCCTTCCTTCCTTCTCTCCTTCCTTCCTTCATTCCTCTTCTCCTTTCTTCCTCCCTTCCTTCCTTCCTCCCTTTTTCTATCTTTTCTTTCTTCTATCTTCTATCTTTATTTCTTTACCTTCCCTCCATCCCTCCTTTCCTCCCTTCTTCCTCCCTTCCATCCTTCTTCCTCCCTCCCTTCCTTCCTTCCTTCCTCCCTCCTTTCCTTCCTTCCTCCCTTCCTTCCTTCCTTCCTTCCTTGACTCGAGGACAAGAGGAGGGTTAATTATTGCATGAGGATTCAAATCTTATTTTTTTTTCTTTCGACTTTTATTTTGTTGAGTTTCACACAACAGCTTCTTCCTGTTTCGAGTAAGATTCAAGATTAAATTTTAATTGTCTGTCACATAGTTCCAAGAAATTCCTCTCCTATCAAAGATAAAGGTAGATGAAACGAAACTTTAAGAAACGAAAACGTCCCAGTAGAATAAGTTATGCATTAAATAAACAGACTCGTTATATAAGCAGATAAAGTTCCCAGAGCTGAAATGAAGAGACCCGATCATGTCTTGGTCTCAGGTGAGGCTCGGCAGCAGCAGAGTTAGTTTGTGTATCAGCTGAAGCGGTTTAACCTGTTTGGTGGCCGTCACCTGTTTGTCAGAGAGGGGGAGGGAGGGAAGGAGGGGGGGAGGCGGCGGGGGAGGGGAGAGAGGGAAGAGTTGGAGGTATGAGCTGCTTTTTTAAGGTGTGGTGTGTTCATGGGTGACAGTTTCAGTCTCCTGCTGTCATGTTGCAATGAAAACCTGAAACTAGTCAAGAGTTAACCCTTTAAAGTCTGAACCATCAAATCATCGCCAGAAGATTTGAATTCTTTGAAACTGTTTTGTGTTTATTGGACCTTGAGTTTTATTTTGTGTCATATTTGATACATCTGGATGTTTTTGCACCACCTACTAAACTTTTTATGTGTGGTGATGAAACATAATGCATGAAATAATAATATAATAATATCTAAAGACAATTGACAGATGTGCAGCTATATATGAGCTTTTATTCCTGCTGTAGGAATACAGGAATTAATATAATTAACCCTCCTGTTGTCCTCGAGTCAAGGAAGGAAGGAAGGAAAGGAGGAAGAAGGAAAAGGAGGGAAAGGAGGAAGGAAGGGTGGAAGGGAGGAAGGAAGGATGAAAGGGAGAAGGAAGGAAGGATGGAAGGGAGGGGGGAAATGAGGGAAGGAAGGGGGGAAGGAAAGAAGGAAGGAATGAAGGACAGAAAGAAGGACGGAAGGGCAGAAGGAAGGAGGGAAGGAAAGAAGGACAGAAGGAAGGAAGGAAGGGAGGGATGGATGGAAGGAAGGGGGAGGAAAGAAAGAAGGAGGGAGGAAGGAATGAAGGAACGAAAGAAGGACAGGAGGAAGGAGAGAGGAAGAAGGAAGGAAGGATGGAAGGGAGGAAAGGAGGGATGGATGGAAGGAAGGGGGAGGAAAGAAAGAGAGAAGGAGGGAGGAAAGGAAGGAAAGAAAGAAGGACAGAAGGAAGGAAAGAAGGACAGAAGGGAAGGACAGAAGGAAGGAATGAAGGAAAGAAAGAAAGAAAGAAAGAAGGAATGAAAGAAAGAAGGAAGGGAGGAAAGAACAGTTAAAACAGACGGGGTCAATGTGACCTACCAAATATTTAGTAGTTGAACAGTGCAGTAGTTTATCTTTGTACTTCATGTATCTGATCTCATAAATCAGGTTTCTCAGGAAATAAATGATCACTCTGATGACGTAATGACGTAGCGCTCTCTAAAACTCATCAATTATGATTCACTTGTCGTCACATTGTTAAACA
>NC_070596.1:27789616-27809616 GCF_027409825.1 Scomber japonicus
CTATCTGAGAGCTTTCTGCTGCTAGCTCAGCTGCTAGCTTGGCGGCTAACACGGCTGCTAGCTCGGCGGCCAGCTTGACGGCTAACTCAGCTGCTAGCTTGGCGGCTAACTTGGCAGCTAACTCAGCTAACTGGCTAACTGTAGACTGTAGTAGTAGTAGTGTGTGCTGAATGTATTTATACCTCTACAGCAGCAGGGGCGGGTTTATGCTAATCACTAAATCCTGAACACAGAAATGTTGAAACACAGTTTGTGAAGCCTAGCTCCACAATTCAAATCTAAATGGTTGAAATGCTTTTTACACCTTTTTTAGAAATACATTTATGACCTATTTAATGTGTTTAGACGAAAATGTCTGAATTCACTTTACACAGTCTTTAAGTTCTGCATTCCTTTTTAAACTTCTCCTCCTCACCTACACATCTCTTCATACCGTTCTGCACCCCAGTATTTAACGGACCTTTTGTCTCCAGGCCTGCATCAGAGGAGGAAAGGCCTCTGCAGAACGGAGGTCCGTACAGCAGTCACTCGGAGGCTCCGAGCTCCGCAGGAAGACCCAAAAAGAGGCGTGCGGGTCGACCCTCGCCGCGTCGACGGAGAAGGTTACGACACGGACTACAACTCCTCTGGAGACGAGCTGGACGATGACGACTTCTTCAGGTACTAAATAAAACCAAGTTAAGATATTCTGTAGAAGTTTAAGATTCATCTATGTCTACTTCCTGTTGCTGTGGTTTTAAATTTGCCCTCTCTTCTTCTTCCTCCTCCTTCTTCTTTTTCCTCCTTCTTATCTTCTTCTTCCTTCTTCTTCTTTCTTCTTCTTCTTCTTCTTCTTCCTTCTTCCTTCTTCTTCCTTCTTCTTCTTCTTCTTCTTCTTCTTCTTCCTTCTTCTTCTTCTTCTTCTTCCTTCTTCTTATTCTTCTAATTCTTCTTCCTTCTTCTTCTTCTTCTTCTTCCTTCTCCTTCGTCCTTCTTCTTCCTCCTTCTTCCTCTTCTTTCTTCTTCCTTCTTCTTCTTCTTCTTCTTCTTCCTCTTCTTCTTCTTCTTCTTCTTCTTCTTCTTCTTCTTCTTCTTCTTCTTCTTCTTCTTCTTCTTCTTCTTCTTCTTCTTCTTCTTCTTCTTCTTCTTCTTCTTCTTCTTCTTCTTCTTTCTTCTTCTTTCTTTCTTCTTCTTCTTTCTTCTTCTTCTCCCTTTTTCTTCTTCCCCCTTCCTTCTTCCTTCTTCTTCTTCTTCCCTCTTCTTCTTTTCCTTCTTCTTCTTTCTTTCTTCTTCTACTTCCTCCTCCTTGTCCTCCTCCTCCTTCCTCTTCTTTCTTCTTCTAATTCTTCTTCTTCTCTTTCAGTGAATTTCCTCCGATCACCAACGAGCAGGACCGTAACAGCTACAAGCGCGAGTTCGACCGCGACCACCTGGAGTACAAAGACATGCAGGCGGAGCTGGACGCCATCAACAGGAAGTTGGCAGAGGTCGACAGAGAGCTGGATGACCTGCAGGAAGGAAGTCCTCAGTACCTGGTGAGAGATTACAGCTAAAGAATAATAATAATATGATTTAAATACGTGAATTATCGTCAGTTTCAATGCACTTAGTTGCTGTTTGAAGCATGTAAAGATGAGCTTTTAGAGACAAAATCATGGGTCAATGATGTGGTTTAGTCAAATTTAAAGGGGTTAAAATGTGAAAATAAACTAATGAATTACTTTTTTTTGTGGACCTTTTTATACAATTTTGCATCCGTTTTTACACACGCAGACCTTTTAGTACATCAGACCCTATGAGTAAATATGAAAAGGTGTCGTTCATCTTTCAGCTTTAGCCTTTCAGAGTGTTTTAGTGTCTTTTTAATGAATTATTTTATAGTTATGATCTGCAGCTTTCATATTTTGGTGCTTACTGCTCTTATAAATGTTGTTTAATTTAAAAAAAACCCTGATAATCTCACTGTAGACTGTTTCATTTATGTTCATCAGGAGGAAACAAACTTCCAGTGAATAATAATAAAACTTCCTTTGTTTGCTAACGTTTGCCATAAATGTTTTATTATAAGGTGATGATATGTAAATACTGTGTTTTATAGCTTAGCTCCTCTTAACCCAAAGAATCACCTAATATAGATTTAAGAATGTGACAGAGGAGACAAAGACATCATGTGTGTTGTATATTAATATTAACTTTGGGTTTTTATGCTGCATTTATGTTTTAAATGTATAACTGACCATGAGTTTGTTCTCTTTCTAACAGGATGCGATGGACGAGTACAGCAGGATAAAAGCCATGAAACGGGTACGTGTGTGAGGTCATTAAATAGATCCATTATAAAATTTTCATTTCTTTATTAATTAAAGGAGATTAAGCTGAATATTCAGAGTTACAGAGAGGAATACAGAAAGTGTAGCTTAGTTTATGTTATGGCTAAATATGAGTGTTTATTCAGAGCAACACTCTCAAGCATTTTATTCAGCTGTTCTATTTCTTTTAGTCGGTCTTTTACTATTATTTTTTTTAAATCTTATTTTAGGATGTAATTATAGTATTAGTATAGTATTGTGTAGTATTGTATTTTATTTGGTCACCATATCCTTCCTTCCTCCCTCCCTCCCTCCTTTCCTTCCTTTTTCCTTCTTTCCTTTCCTTTCCTTTCCTCCCTCCCTTCCTTCCTTCCTTCCTTCCTTACCTCCTTTCCTTCCTTCCTCCCTCCCTCCCTCCCTCCTTTCCTTCCTTCTTCCTTCTTTCCTTTCCTTTCCTCCCTTCCTTCCTTCCTTCCTTCCTTACCTCCTTTCCTTCTTCCTCCCTCCCTCCCTCCCTCCTTTCCTTCTTTCCTCCCTCCCTTCCCTCCTTCCTTCCTTCCTTCCTTCTTCCTTTCCTTCCTTCTTCCTTCTTTCCTTTCCTCACTTCCTTCCTTCCTTCCTTCCTTCCTCCCTACCTTCCTTCCTCCCTCCTTTCCTTCTTTCCTCCCTCCCTTCCTTCTTCCTTCCTTCTTCCTTCCTTCCTTTCCCTTCTTCCTTCCTTCCTTCCTTTTTTCTTTCTCTCTCTCTCTCTCTCTCTCACCGTCTTCCTCAGTTTTTTCTTTTTAATTAGTTCTTGTTTTTATTCTTTCATCATTTTTAACCCTCCTTTCTTCATGTCGTCACTTATTCTTGTCTCATTATCAGCTTATCAACTAACTATGAAGCATTTTAACCCTCCTGTTGTGTTCGAGTCAAGGAAGGAAGGGGGGAAGAAGGAAGAAAAGGAGGGCGGGAGGGAGGGAGGGAGGGAGGGAGGGAGGAAGGAGGGAAGGAAGGGAGTAAAGGAAAGAAGGCAGGGAGGAAGGAAGGAAAGAAGGCAGAGAGGAAGGAAGGAAGGAAGGAGAGAGAGAGAGAGGAAGGAACAACAGAAGGAAGAAAGGGGGATGGAGGAAGGAAGGAAGGAAGGGAGGAAAGGAAAGAAGGAAGGGAGGAAGGAAGGACAGAGGAAAGAAGTAAGGAAGGAAGGAAGGTAGGAGGGAGGGAGGAAGGAAGGAAAGAAGAAAGGGGGATGGAGGAAGGAAAGAAGGAAGGGAGGAAGGAGAGAGGAAGGACAGATGGAAGGAAGGAAGGAAGGAAGGGAGTAAAGGAAAGAAGACAGGAAGGAAGGGGGATGGAGGAAGGAAAGAGAAGAAGGAAAGAAAGAGAGAAGGAGAGAGGAAGGACAGATGGAAGGAAGGAAGGAAGGAGAGAGAGAGAGGAAGGAACAACAGAAGGAAGGGAGGAAAGGAAAGAAGGAAGGGAGGAAGGAAGGACAGAGGAAAGAAGTAAGGAAGGAAGGAAGGTAGGAGGGAGAGAGGAAGGAAGGAAAGAAGAAAGGGGGATGGAGGAAGGAAAGAGAAGAAGGAAAGAAAGAGATAAGGAGAGAGGAAGGACAGAGGAAGGACAGATGGAAGGAAGGAAGGAAGGGGATGGAGGAAGGAAAGAGAAGAAGGAAAGAAAGAGAGAAGGAGAGAGGAAGGACAGATGGAAGGAAGGAAGGAGGGCAGGGAGGAAGGAAGGAAGGAGAGAGAGAGAGGAAGGAACAACAGAAGGAAGAAAGGGGGATGGAGGAAGGAAGGAAGGGAGGAAAGGAAAGAAGGAAGGGAGGAAGGAAGGACAGAGGAAAGAAGGAAGGTAGGAGGGAGGGAGGAAGGAAGGAAAGAAGAAAGGGGGATGGAGGAAGGAAAGAAAGAGAGACGGACAGATGGAAGGAAGGAAGGAAGGAAGGAAGGAAGGAAGGGGGATGGAGGAAGGAAAGAGAAGAAGGAAAGAAAGAGAGAAGGAGAGAGGAAGGACAGATGGAAGGAAGGAAGGAAGGAACAGTTAAAACAGAGAGAGGACTACAGGAAGGTTAAACTACTTTAACCTGAATGAAAGCTGCTATATAAATAAATTGTGTTGATTCATTCATCATATATTACTTTAATTTAACTTTCTCTCTCATCGTCTTCCTCAGTCTGCAGACTACCAGATGAAGAAGCGTCGCTGTAAATATCTGAAGGGGAAACTGAACCACATCAAGAAGATGGTCGGCGACTACGACCGAGCCTGAGACAGGAAGTGACTATAAATAAATCTATAAATCAGAGTTGTTGTTTTTTTTGGGTGCTGTTAGATGGAGAATGAGTCTGAGCTGATATCTGACTGCTGCTGGAGAAACTTATGCAGAGGGTTTTATTTTGTATATAAAGAAATATTGTGTCTTTTATTATTCCACTGTCTGTAGAAACTCTGATATGTATTTATTTTGCATAATGTGATCAGAGCTGAAGTTAACAAATTAAAACACAATCCCACTTCTTTTTTTAAACGGTGTTAAATCTTTGTAAAGACTCATTTTTTAAGTTTTAAGTTAAGTTTTTCTTAACCCTTGTGTCGTCCTCCTGGGTCAAATTGACCCCGTCTTATTCTTCTTTCCTCCCTTCCTTCCTTCCGTCTGTACTTCCTCCATCCCTCCCTCCCTCCCTCCCTCCCTCCCTCCCTCCCTCCCTCCCTCCCTCCTTTCTTTCCTTTCCTTTTTTCCCTTTCTTCCTTCCTCCCTCCCTCCCTCCCTCCTTTCCTTCCTCCCTTCTTTCCTCCCATCAGTACTTCCTCCATCCCCCTTTCTTCCCTCCTTCTTTCCTTCCTTCCTTCCTCCCTTTCCCTCCTTCCTTCCTTCCTTCCTTCCTTCCTCCCTCCCTTTCTTTCCTTTCCTTTTTTCCCTTTCTTCCTTCCTCCCTCCCTCCCTCCCTCCTTTCTTTCCTCCCTTCTTTCCTCCCTTCCTTCCTTCCATCTGTACTTCCTCCATCCCCGTTTCTTCCCTCCTTCTTTCCTTCCTTCCTTCCTCCCTTTCCCTCCTTCCTTCCTTCCTTCCTTCCTTCCTTCCTTCCTTCCTTCCTTCCTCCCTCCCTCCCTCCTTTCTTTCCTTCTTTCCGGTGTTAAATCTTTGTAAAGACTCATTTTTTAATTCATTCTCTCTCTCTCTCTCTCTCTCTTTTTTTTTAAACAACAATGTAAACTTGTAAATATGTGGGAAACACTGTTAATGTTTTTACGTTTTTATTAGTAGTTTTTTTTAGGGTGTGTTTTTGTGTGCATGTTGAATTCACAGTGATTTATACTTTTACACTGATTTGTGACACATTCTCATCAGAATAAATGCTTTTATTAAACACTTCTTCCTCCCTCTCTATTTCTGTCCATACACAGTGAACATCTGTATTATTTTTGCGGTTACAGATGTTTATTTTTAAATATCACAGCTGATAATAGTTTCTTAACCCTTTTACATATTGTTCAGAGTCACATTTGACCCATTTTCACTTCTGAGATCAGTAAAAAAAAAAAAAAAAACTTAACCCTTGTGTCGTCCTCCTGGGTCAAATTGACCCCGTCCCGTCTTATTCTTCTTTTCTCCCTTCCTTCCTTCCGTCTGTACTTCCTCCATCCCCCTTTCTTCCCTCCTTTCCTTCCTTCCTTCCCTTCTTCTTTCCTTTCCTTCCTTCCTTCCTTCCTTTCCTCCTTCCGTCCTTCCTCCCTCCTTTCTTTCCTTCTTTCCTTTCCTCCCTTCCTTCCTTCCTTCCTTTCCCTCCTTCCTTCCTTTCCTCCCTTCCTTCCTTACCTTCTTTCCTTCCCTCCTTCCTCCCTCCTTTCCTTCCTTCCCTCCTTTCCTTCCTTATTCCTTCCTGCCTTCCTTCCTCCCTCCCTCCCTCCCTCCTTTCTTTCCTTTCCTCCCTTCCTTTCCTTACCTCCTTTCCTTCCTTCCTTTCCTTCCTTCTTCCTTCCTTCCTTCCTTCCTCCCTTCATCAACATTTTTTAATATTAATAAAAAGTCAAATGACCAGAAGTAATGCTAAACTTCAAATAATGCAAAATGACTGCTCTCCGCTACTCTATGCAGATTCTTTAAAAGCCTCTTTGAGCTCATTGTTTAGATTTTAAAACCCACAAATTAAATTATTGTTCACTATCAGCAGCAGAACAGAAGACAGACGCAGTTAATGATGAACTAACAGCTGATGAAGAGAGCCAGGTGTGTTTCCTCTGGAGCTGCTGCTGGAGACAAAGCTGAAGTAGGAGAGTCATTATTGGGCTCAGCTGAGCAGAATCATGGCTTCATATTTTACACTAACAGTGAATTAACCCTCCTGTTGTGCCCTATGTCCCTATGTCCCTATGTCTCTTTTTGCCTCTTTTCCTTCTTCCTTCCTTCCTCATTCCTTCTTTCCTCCCTCCCTTCCTTCCTTCATCATTTCCTTCTTTCCCCAATTCCTTCCTTCCTCTTTCCTCCCTTCCTTCGTTCCTTCCTCATTTCCTTCCTTCCTTCCTAATTTCCTTCCTTCCTTCCTTCCTTCTTTCCTCCTTTCCCCCCTTCCTTCCTTCCTTCCTTCCTTCCTCCCTCCCTCTTTTCCTCCCTTCCTTCCTTCCTCCTTTACTCCCTTCCTTTGTTCCTTCCTCATTTCCTTCCTTCCTTCCTTCTTTCCTCCTTTCCTCCCTTCCTTCGTTCCTTCCTCATTTCCTTCCTTCCTTCCTCATTTCCTTCCTTCCTTCCGTCCTTCCTCCCTCTTTTCCTCCCTTCCTCCCTCCTTCTTTCCTCCTTTCCCCCCTTCCTTCCTTCCTTCCTCATTTCCTTCTTTCACCAATTTCTTCCTTCCTCTTTCCTCCCTTCCTTCGTTCCTTCCTCATTTCCTTCCTTCCTTCCTTCCTCCCTCTTTTCCTCCCTTCCTTCCTTCTTTCCTCCTTTCCTCCCTTCCTTCCTTCCTTCCTTCCTCATTTCCTTCTTTCCCCAATTTCTTCCTTCCTCTTTCCTCCCTTCCTTCGTTCCTTCCTCATTTCCTTCCTTCCTTCCTTCCTTCCTTCCTTCCTTCCTTCCTTGACCTGAGCACAACAGGAGGGTTAAATGATGAAAGATACAGTTTGTAGTGACAGAAAAACAGAGAATTATCACCTGAATCTGCAGTTTCACTCAGCTGGATGTCTCTTTATTTCAAGCTTATTGTTTTTTTGGCTTTTGAACCTTTTTTATCAGCTACAGTGAACTTCCTGTCCAGCACTATAAAAAGCAGACAGACAACGTTAGCAACTAGCTGGTGAATAAATAAAACATCCTGCAGCTAAAGAAGCAGATCATTTTACTCAGGAGTCATGGTAACGCTTTCCATTTGTAGTCGGAAGTTGGGATTTCAACTGGAATAACCCATGAAGTCAGATTTCTACGATAGAGTTTAGGGTGATAGATAGTGTTGTACTCAAGATCAGTCCTGGTCTCGAAACCATTTTTTGAGGTTTTTGGTCTTGGACTTGGGTTTTTTGTCCATCTTCTATCTGTGGAAATATTACTACGCTGTTTGTATGTGCAAAATACTGCAATCAATCTCTAATGGGGCTAGAACTGGTTTTTCTGACTTCTTGCCTCTGGAACGATGTCACACACAGTTTAAAGTGTCCCGATTTCCAACTTCCGAGGTAAATGGAAAGCATCAGAGCAGAAAGGAGAGTGAATACTGAGCTTAATATTTGTCAAATGAGCAGAAACTCGACTCCAAATGAATGCTGATGCTGCTCTGAGACTGCTGGAGGTGCAAATAGGCAGAGTTTTGTGCTAACACATTCACCTTAGCAACTTTATTAGGTGCTTTCAGTTTGCTTTGCTGCTGCCGACTGGACAGAAAATGTCTCTTATTAAAACTGCACACTGAAGCAACGTGCACAGTGACAACACACAGCACACCAGGCAGAGGGAGATAACTTCAACATGTATGCTGTTACATTGACTAGGATCTCTTATTTTTCTTTTTATAGCCTCTTTGGTTTCCGACGCTACGTCACATAAACACGTTTAAAACATTAAAACACATTAATGATCTTCCCTCCTTTCCCTTCGCTGGATTTCAAGCCGTAGTTTTGAACTGTTCGGTCTGCATCGAGTGTCTCCTCAGCAGCATCCTCTTCGTCATCTCTCTGGGATGGCCGGGAGGAGCGGAGGGGAGGAACGTTTTTAGCCCCGACTCTTGGACTCCACTGGAGCTGAGGTTGTAAAGATTGAAGGCGGGAGTGTTGGAGGAGTTGAGGGTCAGAGGAGGCAGAGATCGAGGCCTGGATTGAGAGTTGTGATCCAACAAGAAGTTACCAGATCCTCGTCGTTCTAACCCAGAAAGGATTCTCCTGGTCGGGCCGGATGTCGCCAGCGACTCCCTGGAGCCGAACGTGCTGGAGCAGCGTAAAGGAGCCAGCTTCTTACCCTCTGCTAGGTCTCTCACTCTCTGCTGGGAATCCTCGGGGAGATTTCGGATCCCCGCCGCTAGCTGAGGGTCGGAGCCGTAGATGTCCGTACCTAGCTTACGCCTCTGGATGATGCTGTTAAGGCTCGACGAGGCCATGCTGTGAAGCGGAGCGCAGAGGTTCTTGCCACCAGAAAGGGAAGAAGAGGAGGTGACCGAATCTGTTCCGAGGTTTTCGGAGTGAAGATTGGGATGGGAGGCGGAGTGGGACGAGAGGAGACCTGGTAAGGATATGTTTTGTCCTGTGTGTTTGGCACATTCATTCTTTCCATTGTCTTCTACTCCTTTATTGCTTCTCAGTCTTCCATCGTACCATTTGAAGTTGTCAGCATTTAAGTACGTGTCGTCCTCGTCCAGTTTGGGAACTCTGAGGCAAAGATCCTCAGTTTGGTTGTTTTCTGACCCTGCATGAGTTTGCCGGTTGAGCAGAGACGCTGGGATCTTCAACCACGGCTCAGAGTTCAACCTCAGGAGAGGCTGCTGCAGTCTGTTCGCCTCCGCTTGGTTGAGCCCTCGAAACCGCGACGGCGAACACGGATGTGAGCTAACGCCACCCGACTGGGCTTCTTTAAAAGAGAAGACGGGCTTCGGAGGGTGCAAGGAAGAGGAGGGGCATTTGGGGGAGGTGATGAGCTGGATTTCAGAGGGAGACGCTGGAGCTCCTGATGCCGTTTTATCCAATTGATCAAGAGGAGCGAGTGGAGGGATGTTGAGATACTGTTTGGCTTGCAGTTTCCCACATGGGAACTTGTCCGTAGTTATGATGATCACCTCCTTCCCTTTGGCTTTGCACGTGTCCAACAAAAGCTTCAACACCTTCCAGTCGCCAGCCATGACTGCGTAGACCAGCGCTGATGTCCCTGACTGATCCTCCAGGCTGATATCCGATCCACTGGTCAGAAGTAGAGACACGACTTCGGTGCCGGCTTGCTCCTTGCAGGCGTGCATCAGCGCAGAACGACCCTCCTTATCCTGGATGTTCGGGTCCGCTCCTTTCTCGAGAAGAAACTGGACGAGTTTGACCCGGCTGGCGCTCTGGGCGTCAGTGTGCTGGGTCCTGCAGGCCACCATCAGGGGCGTCTGGCCTTGGCCGTCGCTCTCGTTGATGTACGCCCCTCCCTCCAGGAGCAGCCTTGTGAGTCGCAGGCGACGGAGGAAGACCGCTTTTAGTAAAGGGTTACCTGAATCCATGGCCGCTCCAGGATTACAGCCTTCTCCCTCCATCCCTTCTGGTCCTGACTGGTGGGGTTTTGGAGGTGTGGTTGGACAGGTTTCTGGAGATAAGGACAAAACAGAGAGTTATGCACAAGTAGAGCAGCTGTTTTACTTCAGTGATTTGAAAAAGGGGGAGCTTTTTCGGCCCCTGCTACAAGTCCTAGGCATTTTTCCTTTCGACTCCTTTTGGAGCACATTATGGATCAATTGGATCAACACAAATCTCTCCTGGCTGAATCATCAAAGATCTAAAACCTAAAAGATTATCAAATGTCTGTTTTGGATAAAACAGTAAAAGGCACAGTCACATCATCGACATGTCGAAATATCATTCAGTCTTAGAAGTACAACTTTGGGGTTAACTACGACCCCTAAGGTGCATTATTGGCAAGAAACAGCCAAGACTCATTGGTAAGGGAGGGAGGAATTAAGGATGGAAGGAAGTGAGGAAATAAGTATAGAAGGAGGGGAAGAACGAAGGCAAAATTAAAGAAAGAGGGAGGAAGGAAGGAAAGAAGGAACAGTCAAAAGAGAGATGGGGTCAATTTGACCCGGGAGGACGACAGGAAGGTTAAATATTGTTTCATTTACAAACTGATGCATGAAATTTATTCCACTTTCTTTACCAATAAAACTTCTTATGTGAAACAAATATTTTAGAGGTTTGGAAAAGCATGAGATGTTAAATTCTTGTTTTTTTTTTCTTCTTCTTCTGCATGCAGACTGGAGCCATTCAACACTTCCTATTCATGCGTTTGTCCTCCGCTGCACCAGCACAGGAATCCACTTTTCTATCAGCTTTTGTGCAGTTTGTCCTTGCTTCTCTCTATTAGAGCAGATAAGGTGGCAGCTGACAATGTCTCAGACAGTAACACGACATTTTCCTGCATGAGTCACAGACTGTGAAAGTGAAAACATGACAAGATTTACATTTATGAAGGAAAGAAATGCACTTTTTTTATGTTGCACAGCGGCATATTTGCAATTTAGATGGTATGCAAAGTGGAAACAGTTGCCTAGATGTGTGTGTGTGTGTCTGTGTGGTGAACATACTGTAGGTACGCTGTATCGAATGAGCTGCAATAACTATCAATTACTCACAGCAGGAGTTACTGTAATGCATTATTCTTTCTGGATGGTTTTAAGGGAAGGAAGGAAGGAAGGGAGGAAGAAAGGAAGGAAGGAAGGAAGGAGGGAAGGAAGGAAGGGAGGGAGGAAAGAAGGAAGGGGGGCGGAAGGAAGGAAAGAAGGAAGTATGGAAGGAAGGAAGGAAGAAGGGAGGAAAGAAGGAAGGAATGAGGAGGGAAGGAAGGAAGGAAGGGAGGAGGAAGGGAGGAAAGAAGGAAGGAAGGAAGGAAGGAAGGAGAGAAGGAAGGGATGAAGGAGGGAAGGATGGAGGAAAAAAGGAAGGAAGGAAGTGAGGAAGGAAGAAAGGAAGGAAGGAAGGAAGGAAGGAAGGAAGGAAGGAAGGAAGGAAGGAATAGTCAAAAGAGGACGACAGGAGGGTTAAAAAAAAGTCAGATATGTAGAAAAATATACAGCTACAGATATTAGGGAGTAAAAAATAAATCAAAATATTGGCAGATAATCTTATATATACAGAATATGTACATAAACCATAGACTGACATAAACACATATTTTTGTAATGATCCTTTAAATGTGGTTACTAAGATACTTCATGCAGGTCAGGCAGAGGGGGGAGGAGTTACGTAGTGACGCAGAGCGAGAAACGTAAGGTACAGTCTATGGTACAAACATAGTGGACATGGAGAGGTGACCAAGAAACATCCAGAGAGGAGAAAGTGAGAAGAATATTTAATATAAAAGAAGGATTTTTACCAGACAAGGACCCGCGGACACATCGGTGTGGTTTTATAACGGCGGAGGGATACACGGAGACCCGGCGGAGGCCCGGAGAGTGAAGGCGGACGCTGATCTGTCGGACAGGTGAGTAACATCAGCGCTGCTTCACATGAACTATTACGTTACCTGCTGACATTCAGCTCACTGTCTAGTTAGTCAGGATATGCTATTGTTGTTTTGATGTTAGCTGTAAAGTAGCAGAGTTGTTACTACAGCTGTTTGACGCTCTGCACGTTTGCTTCGCAGCTAACGTTAGCAGCTAACGTTAGCAGCGTGTTAACGTAACCGACAACGTAGCTGCTGTGTAGTTGCTCGCTGTATCTGGTGTTTGTTCACTGCTTTCAAAGTGTTTACAGTCATGAAGACATATAAACACAGGTTTGCTATCACAATAATCTCACATGAGATTGAGACGCGGTCTGGTGTTAGCCAGGCTACCACCTGTACTATCAGAGCAATTAGTGGTGCTATCAGACTGTAGCTTGTGCAGTGGTGGTTACGCCGTTACCATGACAATGCGCGTCCATGAACTTCATGGGTGGAGCCCCAGAAGGAGCATTAAGGGAGGAGGGAGGTTTTGTTTTGGTTTTCACTCAAATATCAACAACTTTTCTCCTCGTTTTCCCCCACAACGCTTACTATACCTTTTTAAGCATAACCCTACAGCTTGTCGGTCAAACTGCTTTATTTATGTATACTATTGTTTTGTTTTGGGTTTTTTTGTTTCTTTTGTTTCCTTTTTGGCTTGTTAGTAGATGTGGTGGAGATGAGGTTGTTCTCCCAAAATACACTGAGAACCTTTATTCTGGATGGTAGTATAGATCTAGATTAGCTTGGTTAACCCTGTCGGTCATGTGATCTCTTCTCCTTTTGGGTCGTAATTGTCCAACTATCGTAATTGTCCAACTATTTCTTGCCTGTTTTTAGGGCTTTTTCTCCGTCAGTTTGGTCTGCAGAAGGAAAACGTGTGACTAATCTTATTGTTCAGCCACTTGGCTGCTTCAGCTGTGCTTTCAGGATTGTTGTCTTGCTGCGTAAATCACTGCTGTGGATTTATACACAGGCAGCCTCACAAAAAACCACCTCCTGCACCATGTTCGACAGACGAGCTGGAGGTGGGAAAGCCTTCAGTCATGCTGTTCCCTTTTCTTTTTCTCTTGGTCTACACTTTCATGTTTCCATCTTAGCTGCACAGGTCAATCATTGTCTCATTAAAGCTCTTTGTTCCAGAAGTCAGCCGGTTGCTTTCTGTTAAATGGCCTTTTTGTCTTTTTGTCTGAGGATTAAAAGGTTCGAGCTCACTAGTCCAACCGTTTTCAGCCATACTAGCAGCCTGGTCAGTCTGCTACTTGGATGCAGACATGAATATCTTAACAACCATCAGATGGATTGATGAGATATTTTGCACAGACATTCATTATCCCCAAAAGATGAATCCTGATGAATTTGGTGATCCTCTGACTTTTCCTCTTGCGCTACTAGCAAGTTGACATTTGTGGTTTTGAGTGAAATAAATAAACAGCTGTTGAATGGATTGTATGGAAGTTTAGTTTGGTGTTTTAGTGGTTTGGTGTTTCTATGACTTTTCGTCTATTGGCATCATCAGGTCAAAATTTCACATGAACAATCACCTGCAGGAATAAATTAAGGTACCTTCTTACATTACCTGCAGAGTCAATAAGAACAGAACAAAAAGAAAGCAAAGCCAATACATGGTAGAGTATACATATGTTGGCTTGTCATGATAACTAGTATCATTGGACGATGTATTGTCTCAGAAATAATGGCGATAAATGATATTATCGCCATTTAAAGATCATTTTATACCACTGATATATAATGATAATATAATAGCATAATAATGTAATCTGGAGAGTGGGGGCTACTACTGCCATTATAGTTGGGAACAGAGTTATTTACCTTTAATTCTTCTGCAGTCTCCACTCAGGACGAGCACAGTGAGGAATGGAGGACACTACTCACTTAGCCAATGTAACATGAATAGTCTCTTAGCTGCTAATGTGATGCTAGTGTGGCAATACTGAGGTCAAAGGTCATGACCATGTATCATATGATAAGTCCATATATAGACATGATGATGCTGATATTTATGTTATTATATGATAAATTGATCATTATTGTAACAGGTTTGGCTAATACTGGTAATTCAGGGCATTAGGAGAAAATGTGCTGCATTGAAAACTACTCAGGTTAAAAAAATGGAGAATTATAAAACATTAAAATTGAGCACTCTTCAGGCAAAATGGCCTCTGTCAGAGTTAAGATGATATAATATTAAACTACAGGATCATCATTACTGAAGCATTAATGTGTGAGGTTGTTATTTGAGGTAATTTGAGCTATTTTACTGTACAATGTAGTGTACTTTCATTTACTGTATAATACAGCATCATATTTTAATCATTAGAAGGTTCATGGTGGTTTTTTGCAATTATGAGTCACCTGAAATTGGGGGAATAGTAATAAAAAGGTCCTACATTACTGCACGTTTCATCTCATGTGGATTTAAAAGCCATTAAATTATAGATAATATTAATATTATGTTATAAACAATGTAGAAAATAGTACCTTAGTAAATGTACTCAGTTCAAAACCACGAATATTTTGGCTCTGGTTGATTTTATTCACATTTATTGTAGCTTCACACCGGTCTACACACACACACACACGCACACACACACACACTTCTTTGGTCGTCAACAATAGACTCACTGCAAGCCCGCTCCAGATCTTTCTATTATGAAAGAAAACGCAGAAGAAAAATATCAGCATGCAACCAAACAACAAATCACTGTTTGACTGCCCTTAATACTGTGGTGTGTGTGTGTGTGTGTGTGTGTGTGTGTGTGTGTGTGTGTGTGTGTGTGTGTGTGTGTGTGTGTGTGTGTGTGTGTGTGTGTGTGTGTGTGTGTGTGTGTGTGTGTGTGTGTGTGTGTTGGGGAAAAAAGGGGGGCTGCAAACACACAACAACCTCAAACTGAAGCTGAAAGTCAAACACTGTGTGCTTTTTTATAATGTTTAGTTTCCACCTCTCCTGCAGACTAATAACAGCTTTACAGATGGAGCACCGCAAACTCCACTTCACCTGCACACTCATCTGCTACTAGAGCCCACTAACATCATCGTGTGTGTGTGTGTGTGTGTGTGTGTGTACAAATGCTCATTGCAAGAGAGTGCACATGTCCCACAAAGCATATCATGAAAATATTAATAGATGCCATATATGTATTTTAGTCAGAAATTGATAAAAAATACTACATTATGTAACATTGTGAAATATTATATATCATCAGCAGACGCCACAAATCTTCTATGCATTACATTTTCCTTCAGATTCTTTAACAATAAGACAAAATGAAGTTGCAAAGTTTGTGTGCTTTGCATATATACATATATAAATGTTCTGTACTACTTACCAGCCTTCAGTCAGGATGAATCCTCTCTTGCAGACATTTACTCTCCTGTAGCAGCGCTGCAACTGATGTCTTCTGTAACCAGGCAGTGCTGAGCTGATGTATGAGTGTGTGTGTGTGACTGTGTGTGTGAGTGTGTGTGTGTGTGACTGTGTGTGTGAGTGTGAGTGTGTGTGTGTGTGTGTGCTACAGTAAGTCAGAGGAAACAGGGGCTGCAGTCAAGGTTTTTTTGTGTCAGCTCCTCCAAAGTATGTGATGACAGAGAGTGATAGGGGCCTGTCGTCATGCAGCTGTAACACACGGTTAATCCATCGTAGCACCAGTATCAGCAGCAGCAGCATCAGCAGCAGCTCTGGAGAGTTACAGGCTGAGAACAGGAAAGGTTGACAGAGATGAACGCGGGAGGTGAAGCACTATAGCAACCCGGAGCCACAGCATGTCTGATGTGTCTTTCCATTTAAAGCTGCTCTGATTCACCAGCAAATGGGCTGTTAATTGTGACTCTGCCTCACACAGGACTTCCTTTTAGTGCAGGAAAGAGGAATTATTATTACTATTATTATTATTATTATTATTTATTTTTTGTCCACCTTTATCAATGACATCTCCATGACAACCATCAAGGAGGCTGAATGACGGCACATGTTGTAATTGTGCCAGAGGAACTGTTCTTTGTGTCTGTGTGGGAGTGAGTGTGTGTTCACCTGTGTGTGTGTGTGTGTGTGTGTGTGTGTGTGTGTGTGTGTGAGTGTGAATAAGATCAGATCATGTGCTTTAAACTGTAATTAAAATGAGCAGACTGTGAGAATGCTTCTTTGATTTATTGATTATAGGTTAGACTTACCTGAACATGCAACACTAAATAAATAAGATAAGATAAAGAAAGAAAGAAGGGATAACAGATGTGTTGCTCTTCATGAACATTATAGGTGGTGTGTGTGTGTGTGTGTGTGTGTGTGTGTGTGTGTGTGTGTGTGTGTGTGTGTGTGTGTGTGTGTGTGTGTGTGTGTGTGTGTGTGTGTGTGTGAGTGAATATTAAACTGTAATAACGTGGCGATAAACAACCTGCTGTGCTGCATGCTCCTTTTCTTTTTTAAAGGAAGAAAACCTTTTCTTTGTGTCCTCTGCTCAGACTATTACTAACCCAGCTGTTAATTGTCCAGACCTTGGTACAGCTGTAGCCATAGAAACACTGAGAAGTTGCACGGTGCAGTTCATAACTCCACCACTAGATGTCAGCGTCTGCACAATTTAGGTTCTGGACATCAGCATCACAGAAGTACCTGTTACACACTGGGCATCTAAACTAGTGAAGAAGCCTCAGAAACAGACTTAAGGAAACTAAATAATACAAAAATCTAACCTAAATTCTTTATAACTTATTTGGAAAAGCAACAGAAAGTATCCTGGCTGGAAAACAAAGGATATATTATAAGAGGTGGATTCTGGACCAAAAATGGTGCCTATGTTTTATGAGTGGCATGTGTTTAATTTTTCCTTTTTAGAAGTAATGATTTATTATTGTTTTCTTGCATTTTTAAGGACTGTATTTCAATTTCAAGCATACACCAAAAAAGTGTCTAGCTTCTGGGTTCACATCTTCATTATGTGGCCTATTGAATACGCACAGAAGTGTTTCCCCTTCGGCCCACAGACTTTACATTGTGATGACGTAACAAGTTTTAAAATCTCTCTTCTCGGCTCAAGGAAAGTTGTCAGCTGTTCTAATAATCTAATAATTGTTTTAGGGGATTTTTTAAAAACACAACAACAAAACAAAATGTCAAATATGTGATGTTTTTATCTCTCAAATGTGACTATTTATTGCTTTTCATTGTCACACATGTCAACTGGTCATTGTGGGGTTTGGGATAGGCATGGGCCGGTATGAGATTCTGGCGGTATGATAACCATAAGCAAAAAAATCACGGTTTCACGGTATGGCGGTATTGCGCAATAGCTCTAAAATGTTCCTAGAAGGATGAAAAATAAAGACAGACATGTTAATTTAACCTGAATCTGTAATGACAGAGTGAGAGGTCGTGATACTCTACGCTGCAGCTGCACCACCTGAGGGGTTTCTGACCAGCACTTCCTGTCTTTGACCAGCACTTCCTGTCTTTGACCAGCACTTCCTGTCTTTGACCAGACTAAAAACAGCTCATACCTCAAGAACGGTATGAGGAAGGAAAGGAAGGAGGGAAGGAAAGACAAAAGGAAGGAAGGAAGGAAAGGAAGGAGGGAAAAGGGATTAGGAAGGAAAGGAAGGAGGGAAGGAAAGACAAAAGGAAGGAAGGAAGGAAGGAAGGATTTATATGACCAGACTAAAAACAGCTCATACCTCAAGAACGGTATGAGGAAGGAAAGGAAGGAGGGAAGGAAAGACAAAAGGAAGGAAGGAAAGGAAAGGAAGGAGGGAAAAGGGATTAGGAAGGAAAGGAAGGAGGGAAGGAAAGACAAAAGGAAGGAAGGAAGGAAGGATTTATATGACCAGACTAAAAACAGCTCATACCTCAGGAACGGTATGACAGAAAATTTGGCGGTTTGGGTTATCGTGGCTTTTTCAAATCGCGGTATACCTTGAACACGGTTATCATCCCATGCCTAGTTTGGGACCTTTAGGCAAACAAAAAAAGATACATGAAGGCATCATCTTTGACTCTTTTTGACTTTTTACCACAATTCTCTAGACTTAACAATTAATTGAAAGATAATCATCAGATTAAAAAGTTAGTTGAAGCTCTAGTTTGTATATTTTCAGTAGTTAGTTTAGTGTATTGTCAAGAATGGTAGACTTTTCATTGGCAAAACTGTCTCATTGTCCTTTAATCTACACTTTGTTAAATAAGCTCTTTTTAAAATTGGTGTATTTACTCTTGACATCTTCCTGAACTGTTGTCGTCTCCTCTTGTGTTCAGATATGATCCAGAGTCTGCAGACATTTCCAGACAGAACATCACCTTTTGTTTTTTATTAAACTAACCTTTACTGCACTTATATCTATTTAAACACTTCACACTTCAGAGTTTTATGTTTTTATTACCTTGAATATGTTGAGGTCAGGTTAGAGCAGTGGCACAGTAGGAAAAGTACAATTAGTGTCTGTTTTTATTAATGCTGCTGTTTTGACAGATGTTACAAAACGTCTATTTTTAAAATCACAAAGATAAGAGTCATAGAGATTTATATTTCTGTTATATTCTCTGTCTCTCTCTCTCTCTCTGTCTCTCTCTCTCTGTCTCTCTCTCTCTCTCTCTCTCTGTCTCTCTCTCTCTCTCTCTGTCTCTCTCTCTCTCTCTCTGTCTCTCTCTCTCTCTCTCTCTCTCTCTCTCTCTCTTTCTCTCTCTGTCTCTCTCTCTCTGTCTCTCTCAATTCAATTCAATTCAATTTCAATTCAATTCAATGGGGCTTTATTGGCATGGGAAACATATGTTTACATTGCCAAAGCAAAAAACAGCAGATAAACATCTACAGAGAAAATACAGGAAAATAAAAAATATAATAACAACAACAATAATAATAATAATAATAATAATAACAATAATAATAATAATAACAATAATAATTATAATTAAATTATGAATAAAATTTCACTGTACAAAGGCATTAAGAAAAGGAAAATATTTACAAAGTAAAGTAAATGACTTTGAGGGTTAGGGTTAGGATTAGGGACTGTCCAGCAGGAGGACATGGTCTAGGTCTGTCCTTCCTGCCTGCTGGACGTCCTTCTGTGGTCACAGCAGTTTACAAATTTTGCTGCTATGTTGGCACATTGCTGTACTTCACCCAGCAGGTATGGGAGTTTTTTGATATTACTTAAGGTTTCAAATTGTTGGTGGGTGTTGGTGATCTGTGGGAAGTACGCGTCTCTGATGTCTTGGTACAATTGGCAGGTAGTTAGAAAGTGCAGCTCGGTCTCCACCTCATGTTGTGTGCAGTGGGTGCATAGTCTGTCTTCTCTGGGGAGCCAGGTCTGTCTGTGACGGCCTTTCTTGATGGCGAGGCTGTGCTCACTGAGTCTGTACATAGTCAACGACTTCCTGAGCTTGGGATCGGTCACAGTGCTCAGGTATTCTGCCACTGTGTATTTTCGATTTAGGGCCAAATAACATTCCAATTTGCTTTGGTTTCTGGTTGATTCTTCCCAGTGTGTCAGATAGTTTTCTTTTTGTTTTCTTATAATTTGGTTTAGTCTGATGGGATTTCTGTTTGGTGGTTCTGCTGGTGTTTGTTGACGGAGTCCCAGAACCAGTTGGCTGAGGGGGCATCTCTCTACAGTCTCTCTGTGGGTCAGGGCTTTTTTATGGAGCGTACTGTGATCACTTTCTTTAAGGTGATCATAAAATTTAATTGCTCTCTTTTGAATTTTGATAATTCTCTCTCTCTCTGTGTCGCTCTCTCTCTCTCTGTCTCTCTCTCTCTCTGTCCCTCTCTCTCTCTCTGTCTCTCTCTCTCTCTCGCTCTCTCTATCTGTCTCTGTCTCTCTCTCTCTCTCTCTCTCTCTCTCTGTCTCTTTGTCTCTCTCTCTCTGTCTCTCTCTCTCTGTCTCTCTCTCTCTCTCTCTACCTGTCTCTCTCTCTCTCTCTCTCTCTCTGTCTCTCTCTCTCTCTCTCTGTCTCTCTCTCTCTGTCTCTCTCTCTCTCTCTCTGTCTCTCTCTCTCTGTCTCTCTCTCTCTCTGTCTGCTCTCTCTACCTCTCTCTCTCTCTCTCTCTCTCTCTCTCTCTCTCTCTTTGTGTGTG
>NC_070596.1:27812136-27842136 GCF_027409825.1 Scomber japonicus
GCATTAGAGTACACATCAGATCATACAGGAAGTGTGATGTATAAAGATAAAAATAAAAGCTCTCCTGTAAGATTAGGTTCCATTTACCACTTTATACTTCTTCTTATTAATACATGTTATAGTTCATCATGTAATTCCCTGCAGAGCTTTGTAATCAGCCACATTACTGAAAACACATGCATGCTATTTAATCTATAATAATGCATTATAATATAATATATATTGCACGTGTGTGTATATATATATATATATCAGATCTTCTGCACACTGCACATTTATATTTATCTGTATGAAGGTTTATTATGTAAACCTCAGTAATTTAAATGTATATATTGTATATATATTTTTAATGCACTTTCACTCTTCTGCTGCTACTTGTTTCCACTGTGCTGCTGTGCTCATTTGAATTTCTATTTCTATTTTTATACAGTGGTTATATTCTGTACCTAAAACTCAACGTAATACAGCTATTATATAAATGTGGTGGAGTCAAAAAGCACAACAGTTCCCTCTGAAATGTAGTAGAGTTAAAGTATAAGGTGGAAATACTCATTGTAAAGTGAAAGTATGTGAATATTATGTTGAATTATAATATTAATTTATTTTTTCCACCACGTGAACCTGATGAAAACAGATCTGGAGGGTTACATTCTTTGCACATTTATATATATTGCAGCTTTATTTTTGTGCTAAATTGAATTTTTATATTTATTTTTATATTTTTATTTTATTAAGCGTATATAAACAGATCTGGAGGGTTAAATAGTTGGATGTGAAAGCAGGTTAGCAGACTACAAACACACACCTAACCGTCTGTGACACCTTAAACTTTCATTCATTTACGCACGCGCTCCTCAGCACCTGCCTGTGTGTGTGTGTGTGTACCGTACCTCTCTCTCTCTCTCTCTCTCTCTCTCTCTCTCTCTCTCTCTCTCTCTCTCTCTCTCTCTCTCTCTCTCTCTCTATCTCTCTATCTCTATCTATCTATCGCGAGCGTTTTTTCTCTCTCTCTCTCGGTCGGCTCGTGCACATCACGCGCTATCTGCGGCGACCTGTCTCTTTAAGTTGGTGTCAAAGCCGATTACTGCTGATCTCCGTCGTGATTCTGTTTTCACCGTCTGTTCCCTGCATCTATTTTTGTTTCTACAGCTGATAACGGCACCACACACACACGCACACACACTCACACATACACACACACTCACAAACACACACACACACACACACATACACGCACACACACACTATCTCCATCTCTCTCTCTCTCTCCTTCGCCAAAACTTTGGAGCATGGAGACATCATCGTGAAGCTCTTTGGGGGTATTTCAGCGGCTCTGCTTGGATTGTATGGCCGACATTAAAGCCTCCAGACCCGGCTGAGCTCGCTGAGTGATGTGCGGACTCTCCAACTTTTTTTATACCGTGGTAAGCCTGGATTACCTTTTCCTGCAAACGGAGGGATATTAACCGCTTTCTCTCTCTTTGGCGCCTTTACGCAAGAAAATACTGGATGTGATGCTTCTGGTTACTATTTAAAGTTAGTACTATAAGAACAACAAATAATTATAATAATGATATAATAATGATAATAATATAATAATAACCCTTTGTAGATCTGCTCAATTGTTTAGTAGAAGTCACTTTATGTCATGATATCTGCTCAAAAACAAAATCTATTGAACCCATTTAACTTTTTTGGGCAATCTTTACCACTAGTGTGAGGTATGTAATGCATAAAATAATACAATTAGATTGTGTTATGGTTGCTATGGATACAGATTGTGCTAGTAGGATATATAAATGAAGAATAACACAAATCACTGCTGACATATGAGACATTTTTGAAGTTGAGTTTCATTTTTTTGACTCATTCTTTTCAATCAGAATGAGTTTCTAACATATTTTTTTAATTTAATTTTAAGTTTTTAACTAATGAGGATTTTAAAACATCACATTTAAGATTAATGAGAAGAAAAAACAACCATGATTTATGTTGTCATGGCCTCAAAGAGGTAGAAAACGCACCATAAATAATGATATTTTAAATAACACTTACAAAGGGTTAATAAATAAATAAATAAGACCAATAAAAATAAAAATCACATCCAGTGTTGGGACATAAGATGCAGAAGAGCGTGCGCTACAATGAGGGCCACGCGCTGCATCTGTCTGTGGTTGCCCGGAAAGAAGGCACCAAACGCGGCTTCCTGAGCAAGAAGACGACGGAGAACAGCCGCTGGGCAGAGAAGTACTTCGCGCTCTACCAGAACGTGCTCTTCTACTTCGAAAACGACCAGAGCGCGAGACCCTCTGGAATCTACCTGCTCGAGGGATGCACGTGCGAGAGGGCACCGGCGTCCAAAGTCTCCGCCATCAGCAAGGAGCCAATGGAGAAACAGCAGGTAAGTTTCTATCCAAACATGTTAATTTACTATATAAAACTGGTGGAAATGTCCTTTTATCGGCTTTTTATTACCGGAAGTAACAGTTTGACACATTTTTTATTATTAAATTATAAGCAAACTGGATCTGAAATAGTTAATTGATGTAAAACGTATCAGTAAAAGTCACTTTTTATATCATAATAATAATATTTTCAGTATATTTTAAGCCTGCAGCAGCACATAAACATAATTATAATACACTCACACTTCATTTACACCAACACATCTGCATATATATCTACACTAATACATATTCAGACTGTGCAATGATACACAATACAATAACACCAAGCTACAGTCTATTTATTTATTTATTTATTTATTTATTTATTTATTTAACAGTGGAGTCCTATGAGCGGGTGTATGGGGGTCCCATGCAGTGAAAAAAGGGGAATAATTCATTTTCTATTATAATTTAATCATAAGTAACATAGAGACAGATAATGTGTGAATGTGTTTGTCATGAGTTTCCTGCTGTTTCTGTAAAAATAATAATAATAATAATAATAATAATAATAAAGCATCTAAAGTCAGTTTAGAGGGTTCTTGATGTGGAAAAAGTTAAATAATTAATCTTCACACATCTTAAGTGGTTTTCTGTCTTTATTAACACCAACGCATCTGTATATATATCTACACTAATACACATAATACACACTGTGCAATGATACACAATACAATAACACCAAGCTACAGTCTATTTAACAGTGGAGTCCTATGAGCGGGTGTAAGGGGGTCCCATGCAGCAAAAAAAAAGGGGAATAATTAATTTTATATTATAATTTAATCATAAGTAACATAGAGACAGATAACGTGTGAATAATAAATAATAAATTTTATTTATAACGCGTTTTTACAAGTGCTCAAAGACGCTTACAAGTAAAAAAAAAAAAAAAAAAAAGATAAGAAAGAGGATAAAAAACAGTTTACAGGTTAAAAGCCAGTTTAAAAATGTGTGTTTTTAAGAGTGATTTGAAGCTATGGGGGTCTTTACAGTCTCTGATGGGTTTGGGGAGTGAATTCCAGAGGGTGGGAGGGGGGGCGGCAGTGGAGAAGGCTCTGTCCCCCCCAAGTTCCCACACTTTTTAACACCAATATTAACCTTACTGACTCTTTTTTATAGTGACATATATTCATGTGAAAGTGTTTTTTAGTCCATGAAGTCCTTAAATATGTTTTATATTCCAGTCAAACAGCTGATTTCACTCTTTAATATTTTAATATTCCTCCTCTGAGATTTAGAAAGAATAAAAACTGAGTTGTTGAGTAAACAATGAACCCAAAGATTAACTGGCATCAATTTTGGTTTTAAAAAAAAAAAAGAAGAAAAAGCCAAATAATCACTGCGTCCAATATTTGAAGCTTATCTTCCTCGTCTGTCAGAGTAAACTTTATATTTTTGGGTTTTAGTCTTTTTTTTTTAATCTACTTCCTGTCATTTTATGGCCTTTATAGTTATTTAATTCATCAACAAACTAACCAGGAAGTTGATGAATAATGAAAATAAGTGTTAGTTTCAAAGTAAAAGCATTTACACCTGAAACTAAATCATCTTTATTTTTATTTTCTTCACAATAAAAGTTCAAACACAGATCATGATTTTAACTTCCTGTCGTCCTCCCGGGTCAAACTGACCCCGTCTCTCTTTTCACTGTTCCTTCTTTCCTTCCTCCCTTCCCTCTTTCTTTGCTCCCTCCTCATTCATTCCTTCCTTCCTTCCTTCTTACCTCCTTTCCTTCTCTCCTTACTTTCCTCCTCTTTTCCTCCATCCCTCCTTACTCCTTTCCTTCCTTCCTTCCTTCCTTCCTTCCTTCCTTCCTTCTCTCCTTCCTTCCTTCTCTCCTTCCTTCCTTCCTCTTTTCCTCTATCCCTCCTTCTTCCTTTCCTTCCTTCCTTCTCTCCTTACTTCCTTCCTCTTTTCCTCCCCCCTCTTTGCTCTTGTGGTTTAATGGCTTAAAGGAGAAATATGTTATATTATATTTAGCAAGTGTTTGAAATGATACTGCAGTCCAAATTCAAATATGCTAAATATCAGTCCTCCGTCCCTCCATTTGTTTTTAGGTCAGGTTGAATCTCTCTCTGTTGGCTTGTTTGCTTCCAGCTGCAGCTCGCTGTGTGTTTGTGTGCCAGTGGGTTTTTTTAATATCAACATCATCTCACTGAAAATACCTGAAATGACCAAACGCTGAAATTATGAACGCTGCATTATGTGATGGAGGCATGAAATGTGTTAAAATGATGGAACAGAACCCAGATCAAGGTAAAGGGAGGAAGAAGGGAGGAATGGAGGGAGGGAGGAAGGAAGAAAGAAGGAAAGGAGAGAGGAAGAAGGAAGGAAGGGAAGGAGGGAGAAAGGAAGGAAAGGCCGAAGGAAGGGAGGAAGAAGAAAGGAAAGGAGGAAGGAAGGATGGAGGAAGGACGGAAGGAATGGAGGGAGGGAGGGAGGAAGGAAGGAATGGAAGGAGGGAGGAAGAACGAATGAAGGAATGGAGGGAGGAAGAAGGAAGGTAGGTAGGAGGGAAGGAGGGAGGGATGGAGAAAGGAAGAGAGGAAGGAAGGAAATAAGGACAGAGGAAAGGAGGAGGAAGGGAGGAAAGAGAGAGAAGGAGGGAAGAAGGAAGGAAGGACAGACGGAAGGAAGGAAAGAAGGTTAAGTCTATTTTGTGGAAGAGCTTGTTCAGCACAGCCTCCAATGAGCGTGAGTGTGTTAGTTTGACTTTCTATATGATCTACACAATATTTTCTCTATCTCAATTCTTTATAAAATTTCTAAATAAATGTCATAGCCAAAGTTTGCATTTTTGAAATTGAACGTCATATATTTATATTTCAACTCTTACTAACTTTTTAGGAGCTTTAAGCAGCATGCCATGACCTTCATCATTCATCTTATGGCTGTTACTCATGCAAGCACCAACTTTGTTTAAATGAACTCTGAAAATCTCCTTTCCTCTGATTTACGTCCATATTTTGCATTAACAGTAACCGTAAGATGGTTTGCTGTTGCTGTCGCTGTCGCAATTATATGACATCACACAATACATGCTAGATGACGCCTCCGCTCCGACGTCGTTGCCACGGCAACCTGTCAGCTTGGTCATTAATGTGGCCCAGTCTGAACAGAGCCAAATCTGATTTGGACACTTGCTAAAAACAGTGTGGACAGTCAGGACTAAACCCATAGACTGTATAAAAGAAATGGACGTAACATCTGTGACGTCACCCATTGGTTTGTGGACTGCTGCTCAGAAGCCAATAGTATCGAATCTAGGCTGCGCCATCTTGAAAATTTCAGGTGCATTCTGGGAAAAAATGAACACGGATTCTACTTATATGGGCATGAGGCGGAGTCATGAACGGACGTATGGGCGGGACCAACGGCGGAGCGGGGAGGCTGTGATTGGTTGCGAGGGCTGGATCTCGAGGACATTGGTCAATCAACCTGTCAATCACAACGTAGCCACGTAGCCTACTTTATCATCAAATATAAAATCAGGGAGGCCAAAATGTCCCAAATGAACATCATACTGCATTGAAGAAGGCTTTAAACTAGCGATTGAGACCATAAACACATTTTGAAAACGTTTACTGAGGTCAGATCAAGTGAGAAGTTGGTGAATTCTCCATTGACTTGTATAGAGACGGTCGCCCCCTGGTGGCCTTTTGATAGAATGCAGTTCTAAGTTACTTCCGCATTGGCTTCTTTTCAGAGGACCAGAACTCCCCGCCTGACTAAACCTCAGATCTGAGAAGGAATCAGATCTGAATCAGTCCGCAGTGTGAACGCAGCCTCAGGACCTCAGCCTTGTTTTTACACCTTCACACCAGAGATACACGTCACTTACACACCTGACTGTGAGCTTCAACACCTGCATTATGAACATAGATTTTATATTGAATAATGAAGTCCTATAAGAGGTTATTAGTGTGTGTGCTTGTGTCTCAGAGCTTTTAACACCATCAGGATTTACAGACATTTGAATGTAGATGTGATGTTTCCACCGTTGCTAATCACATCTGATCAGATCACACACAAACAGTCCTGATGAAGCAGAATCTTTATCAGAGCTTACATCAAAAAGATCAATCAGTCAGACTTTATGATTGTTATAAATGAACGATGGCACATGCAGAGGAGTCTCAGTTGTGTCAGTTAATGAAACACAGTTCATGTGGATCTTATTAGTGAAAATGAACACCATCATTATGTTCTGCATCAGTACAGGAAACAGCTGTAGTGAAAGAGCAGTGAGGTTTTATTACCGTAGTGTTTACAGATATTTGGTCTGAATAAACAGTTTAAAACAAACTTTACAAGCAAAACAAATAAACACAAAGTCAACACAAAGAAACAACTGGATGCAAATTAGCTCGAGTGGTGCAAAATGACTCAAAGGTGCATTTCTGAAAATTTGTGAGAATGTTTCCTTCCTTCTTCCTCCCTTCCACCCTTCCTCCCTCCCTCCTTTCCTTTCCTTCCTTCCTTCCTTCCTTCCTTCTCCCTCATTTCCTTCCTTTTTCCTTCCTTCCTCCCTAGCATCATTCCTTTGTCCCTCATTTCCTTCCTTTTTCCTCCCTTCCTCCCTTCCTCCCTCCCTCCTTTCCTTCCTTTTTCCTTCCTTCCTCCCTAGCATCATTCCTTTGTCCCTCATTTCCTTCCTTTTTCCTCCCTTCCTCCCTTCCTTCCTTCCTTCCTTCCTTCCTTCCTTCCTTCCTTCCTTCCTTCCTTCCTTCCTTCCAAGCAGCAAATGTTTACTATGTTTTCTTGATGAATTACTTCTTATATTTTCCTCTAACTGACGAATCATTTCAGAAGTCATTAAATATTAAATATATTTATGTCGGCTTTTGTTGCTGTGTAAACTGCATGTTACAGTATCTGTGCAGCAGATCTTAAACTCACATTGTTGATCAGCTGTGTTGCTTTCATAGCTTTAGTGAACAAATACAGCTTCTTTGAAAGGATTAGGAGACAAAGAGCCGAGACGAACAAACAGAAACCTGAAACCAGCTGTTTCTGCTTCACAGAGCATTCAGCCAATCGTCTGTTCTTCACCATCAAAGTCTGTCTTTCTCTGTCTGAGTCTTCTTTAAACACACATTCAGGTGGGAGACAGTGAAACAGGACAGTTCTGATAAGCTGAGAGGCGCGCTGCAGTGTGACAGGCTGGCATTAGAGCCGCGGGGAGCTGTCGGCCCGCCCGCCTGCCCGCCCGCCTGCACCGTGGGGACTGTTTGTTTCTTACTGCTGTGAGTCCAGACAGCGATCATACAGCTGATAAACCAGACTGGACAATACAGCTGAGATACGTTCAACACCTTTTAAAAGCAGCCAGTTAACAAAAGTTCAGGCTGACATTATTCCTGCATGAAAAAAACGCTCAATAGTGGCTGCACTGCAACTTTTATTGTGAAAATCCCGTCTTCAAGTATTATAAGCTGCTCTGCACCATTTATCTATTTATTCATTTGAGATTTATTTGGCAGAGACAATGTAAATGTGTCAGTTAGCCAAGAGTCTAGTTTTCATCTGTAGTCCAAACACAATGAAAAAAGAAGAGGGTAAAAAAATATATAGGAAACACATCATTCATACAAAGGGCGCATAAAAGCATCGTCCATAATAGAGTCTGATGGTGATTTACAGAGAAGCTGTAGATTTAGTTACTATGTTCAACACCTTTTTAAAAGCAACCAGGTAACCAAAGTTCAGGCTGACCTTATTCCTCCATGAAAAAAATGCTCATATGAAAACTAAAATAGTGGCTGCACTGCAACTTTTATTGTGAAAATCCCGTCTTCATGTATTATAAACTGCTCTGCACCATTTATTTATTTGCTGATTCATTTGAGATTTATTTGGCAGGGACAATGTAAATGTGTCAGAGTTAGCCAAGAGTCTAGTTTTCATCTGTAGTCCAAGCACAATGAAAAAAGAAGAGGAAATAAAACTATATAGGAAACACATCATTCATACAAAGACCGCATAAAAGCATCATCCATAATAGAGTCTGATGGTGATTTACAGAGAAGCTGTAGATTTAGTTACTATGTTCAACACCTTTTAAAAGCAGCCAGTTAACAAAAGTTCAGGCTGACATTATTCCTCCATGAAAAAAAACACTCATATGAAAACTAAAATAGTGGCTGCACTGCAACTTTTATTGTGAAAATCCCGTCTTGGAGTATTATAAACTGCTCTGCACCATTTATTTATTTACTGATTTGGGACAATGTAAATGTGTCAGAGTTAGCCAAGAGTCTAGTTTTCATCTGTAGTCCAAGCACCATGAAAAAAGAGGAAATAAAACTATATAGGAAACACATCATTAATACAAGCAGTGTGTAAAAGCATCGTCCATAATAGAGTCTGATGGTGATTTACAGAGAAGCTGTAGATTTAGTTACTACGTTCAACACCTTTTAAAAGCAGCCAGTTAACCAAAGTTCAGGCTGACATTATTCCTGCATGAAAAAAGGCTCATATATGTGTATTGGGACATCTTGACTTCCTCCAATAACACATGAGCAAGCACACATTACTGGTGGATGTCTTTTATAATGTGAAGGAAGTATTTCTATCATTTACCTCACACTCATCGCAATGAAACATAAAATAGTGGCTGCACTGCAACTTTTATTGTGAAAATCCTGTCTTCATGTATTATAAGCTGCTCTGCATCATTTATTTATTTATTTACTTATTCATTTGAGATTTATTTGGCAGGGATAATGTAAATGTGTCAGTTAGCCAAGAGTCTAGTTTTCATCTGTAGTCCAAGCACAATGAAAAAAGAAGAGGAAATAAAACTACATGTCAAATGTTTCATGTATAAAACCTGATAAATAAATTAAAATTAAGAAAAATACACAATTTTCTAGAGCTCAATCATTAAATGTCTTGTTTCATCCAACTTTGAGAGTCCAAAGATATTAATTTATGATCATGTAAAACCAGGAGAAGTACCAGATTATCTCATTCAAGAAGCTGCAACTGTTCAATGACATTGAATCAATTATCAGAATAGTTTTTAATACTTTTATAAAGCTTTAATAGTTTTCTGTAGAGTCGTACAGAAGCTGCAATAGTTTGTGTCTCATCTAACATCCAGACTCCAGACTCCAGACTGAAAGTAACACGACTCATGACACAAACACTTATTGTCTGTTCATGAAGGCCACTCTCTGTGATTTTGACAGCCGGCTTCAAACTGAGGCTGCAGGTTTTTTTTTAATGGAGCAACATTAAAGTCAAACAAAACATCAGAGAACATGAAAGCTCTCTTGTACAATGGATAACTGGGCTTCTTTTTGATGTCGGCTCTCCTCAGAACAGCTCGGCCTCTCCTCTGGTGGTGGTGGCCGCATTACATATTCAGTCACCTGTACCTGAGTGTTACTGAGCGTGGTCGTAATAATCTCATTCATTAACATGACTCTGATCATAATGACAGGTAATAAACTCCATATACTGAACATACCTCTCTGTCATCATGCAGAGTAAAAAAGCTATCTCATTGTTTAGAAAGCTGCACTCAGTCAGTCCCAACCATAGACTGTATAGAAGAAATGGACGTAACATCTGTGACGTCACCCATTGGTTTGTGGACTGCTGCTCGGAAGCCAATAGTTTCAAATCTAGGCAGCGCCATCTTGAAAATTTCAGGTGCATGCTGGGAAAAATAAAAACACGGATTCTACTTATATGGGCATGAGGCGGAGCCATGGGCGGAGCGGGGAGGTTGCTATGGTTGCGAGGGCTGGATCTTGAGGACATTGGTCAATCAACCTGTCAATCAGGACGTAGCCACGCCCTAATGCATACCCTGCTTTATCGTCAAATATAAAATCAGGGAGGCCAAAATGTCACAAATGAACATCATACTGCATTGAAGAAGGCTTTAAACTAGCGATTGAGACCATAAACACATTTTGAAAACGTTTACTGAGGTTAGAAATCAAGTGAGAAGTTGGTGAATTCTCCATTGACTTGTATAGAGACGGTCGCCCCCTGGTGGCCTTTTGATAGAATGCAGTTCTAAATTACTTCCCCGTTAGCCTCATTTCAGAGGACCAGGACTCCCCGCCTGGTTCCAACATGGAAGAAGAAGCTTTTTTTTGTAGTTTTAGATACTTCATGGTCCACTGAGGTTGTTTAAAACAGTTTCATGTGTCTCGATGTTGTTTTGCATGCTGGCTGAAGGTGTTTTTGGAGAAGTCAGACAGTTGACTTCAGCTGTGTGATGAGATGAAACCAGATTGGACTGTACCACTTTCTGGGCGGTTAGTTGTCGTCGCTTCTAGAGATGTGTCATTGAAACTGAATAATCAAATAGTTGTTTGCTGGGTCTAAAGTCGACCTTTGTGCTGTGGTTGTTTTTTCATTTTTTTCATTGGAAAACAAGAGTTGAACTAATCGACTAATTGTTACAGCCATACGCTACAATAACTTCTGCATTTAATGGTAAATAAAGATTTTGGACACATTGACTGTCATATATTACAAAGAAAAGTATTAAATCATCACATTTGTGAAGCTGGAACCAGCAAATATTTGAAAGTTTTGCTCAACCAATCATTGGAGCCGTCTGAACTGACTGTGAACCTTCAACTCGCTCATGATGCATCTGTCGAGCTGTGACATTTAACCCGGAAACATCTGGGGCTGAAAAACATGATGTACTGTTGAGAAAGCTGGATTTTGAATTAGATGAATGTTCTAGTTTCACTTTGGCTCTCTATTACCCCTTTTCCACCGAGCTCGAGCCAGTGCTCAATTGGCGCTAATCCAAGCACCTCTTACGAAACTGTTGCTTTTCCACCGGCAAGGAGCCACGCGATTACGTCACTGTATAACATAGCCAGCGCGCGCCTTTGACGTACTTCCATGATTCACCAGTGAGAGGCAGCAACATGGCGCAAGGCATCTAGCCTGCCGGAAACAAAGAAGAAGAAGAAGAAGCAGAAGAAGCTTTGGCAAAAAAATTTATAAAAATAGTAGTTTTAATCAACAAATCTTTAACCCTCTGTAAATGCCACGCTAGCCAGCTAATGAACATTAGCCCCGCTAGTCTGCTAATAAAAGTTAACCCCGCCCCCCGTCTGCTGACGTAATCGGTTCTTGCTTCAGACCAGCAAAGAGTTGGTGCTCGCTCTGGCTCCGTTCTGAGGCCTGGGGCTGGAGCTTTGGCAGTGGAAAAGCAAAGAACCGGTGCTTAGTCAAGCTCTGGCTCCAAACCAGAACCAGCTCCAGCTCCAGCTCGGTGGAAAAGGGGTATATGAGTCTCTGTAGGCTGCATGTAACAATTAATATCCTAACTAACTAACAAATGCACACAAAAGTCATATATTTAGAGAAGTTTCCTTATTTCTCTCAGTTCAGTCAGTGACAACAAGCTCCACGTGTGTTTAACCAGTGAACTCAATGTGTGTGTAACATCCGCCTGCATTGGATTAGTCTCAGCTGAGGTGATCAGACCATTAAAATATGAACAACAGTGAGTTATACAGCAGAATTAACTTCGCTGTGATTACTGCCTAATGAACTAGAAACAGTTGTAAGCTCGTCTAAAAGCACGTGTTAGTAATGGATTGTTTCATTTACCTGCATCACGCTGAGCTGAGCTGCTTGTTTCGGAGAACGATTTGTAGATTACGAGAGGAATTAGTGTCTCAATACCTTTTAAAACATAATTGGTTTGTCTCCTGCTGATTTAGAGTCTGTTGATATTACACTGATGTTCAAATATGCTCCAATGCTAACGTTATAGTTACAGGAATTATTCTATAATCAATTTGAAGATCAAATCCTATTAGGACAGTTTATATTTAGACAGTTTCACCTAGACATGTTTAACTTACTCATTTTTCTATAACAGAAACTAAATTCAGACGTTTTCAGCCAGTTTCAGCCATTTGAGAGCAGCAGAACAAGCTTGTAATTACAAAATTGGCATATTACATATCGCCCATTTTTAACCTCATGTGCAGTTGATATGGCCATGGCTGGATCTACAATATAGACAATCTGGGAGAGTGTCTAGGGGGCCTTGAACAGAAATGATGCCCTTAAAGTCTGTGTAAAGTAAGAATAAAAATGTGTTCTGAGTTTGACATACCACAGAAAAGTGTGTTGTTAACCACCCTGCCAAATTTGAATGATTAAAAAAATCACCAAATATATGAAATTAGGCTTCAAAGTTGTGTAAAAATCAGCCTCTTTCTCTGCTCCCAAACGCTGGGGGCGTGGCCGCCGAGTCCGCTGAAGCCCCGCCCCCTACCAAGTGTCACCTGTCAATCAAAGTCACCACCTCTACCAGAAACATGGACGCTACGTCTGAGAGCTTTCTGCTGCTAACTCAGCGGCTAACTCGGCAGCTAACTCAGCTAACTGGCTAACTGTAGACTGTAGTAGTAGTAGTGTGTGCTGAATGTATTTATACCTCTACAGCAGCAGGGGCGGGTTTATGCTAATCACTAAATCCTGAACACAGAAATCTTGAAACACAGTTTGTGAAGCCTAGCTCCACAATTCAAATCTAAATGGTTGAAATGCTTTTTACACCTTTTTTAGAAATACATTTATGACCTATTTAATGTGTTTAGAAGAAAATGTCTGAATTCACTTTACACAGCCTTTAACATGTTTTTAATAGTTTTCGGCTAACAACAGAAGTCCATGGCACAGATACCAGGCTTTAGATTCACACATAATACTTATTAGTAGATAAATTGTTTGTTTGACTTTGCACAGACAGTTTCTAGCCATATAATATATTTTATCATCAGGCCAGATGTGAAATCAGTGGTGATTTTATTCATTTATATATTTATTATTTTTCTTCCTCTGCCCACCATTTCTGTATGCTAATGGTGCTGCGGCTGCCCACTATAGGATACCAGCAGCAGCAGTAGCAGCCGTCCACCTGACTGATGTGTTTCCATGGTGATGAGAGTTGAGAGTTGAAGTGGCTTATGTACTGTAGTGTACTGTAATACACATAGAGTTAGTTAGATGTGGTGGGGAAAAAGTCCTTGAGTCAAGGAAGGAAGGAAGGAAGGAACAGACAGGGTCAATTTGACCCGGGAGGACGACACAAGGGTTAATCAAACATATATTATTAACTAATGGGGGAATTTATGAATGTGAATTGGAGTAGAGACTAATTTAGAGTCAGAATATGAGCAGCATGTGAAGGGTTAAAGCAGGATTGTGTCATTTTGGCTCCTAACATGAAACACTATGTTAGTATATGAGGGTCTGCGGAGCTCTGTGTGTGTGAGGTAGTGTATGAGGGTCTGCGGAGCTCTGTGTGTGTGAGGTAGTATATGAGGGTCTGCGGTGCTCTGTGTGTGTGTGTGTGTGAGGCAGTGTATGAGGGTCTGCGGAGCTCTGTGTGTGTGTGTGAGGTAGTGTATGTGAGGGTCTGCGGAGCTCTGTGTGTGTGAGGTAGTGTATGTGAGGGTCTGCGGAGCTCTGTGTGTGTGAGGTAGTGTATGTGAGGGTCTGCGGAGCTCTGTGTGTGTGAGGTAGTGTATGTGAGGGTCTGCGGAGCTCTGTGTGTGTGAGGTAGTGTATGTGAGGGTCTGCGGAGCTCTGTGTGTGTGTGTGTGAGGTAGTGTATGAGGGTCTGCGGAGCTCTGTGTGTGTGAGGTAGTGTATGAGGGTCTGCGGAGCTCTGTGTGTGTGAGGTAGTGTATGAGGGTCTGCGGAGCTCTGTGTGTGTGTGTGAGGTAGTGTATGAGGGTCTGCGGAGCTCTGTGTGTGTGTGTGAGGTAGTGTATGAGGGTCTGCGGAGCTCTGTGTGTGTGTGTGAGGTAGTGTATGAGGGTCTGCGGAGCTCTGGGATGCTACTGTGCTCCACTAAGAACTAAGAATAGCATCCTCGCTGGTCCTTCTGCCTGCAGACACAACTGCACCTCTCACACACACACTCTACCACACATCCCTTCCTTCTCTCTTTCCTTCCTTCCTTCCTTCCTTCCTCCTTCTTTCCTCCCTTACTTTCTTCCTTCCTACCTCCTTCTTTCCTCCCTTACTTTCTTCCTTCCTACCTTCCTATCTTCCTTCCTTCCTCCTTCTTTCCTCCCTCCTTCCTTCCTTCCTTCTTTCCTTCCTTTCTTCCTTCCTACCTTCCTACCTTCCTTCTTTCCTCCCTTCCTTCTTTCCTTCCTTTCTTCCTTCCTTCCTTCCTTCTTTCCTTCCTCCCTCCCTTTCTTCCTTCCTCCCTTCCTTCCTTAACTCGAGGACAACAGGAGGGTTAAAGGGTTAAAATGTGAAAACAAACGTATGAATAACTTGCACACATTCTTTTTTTTGTGGACTCAGCATCAAATTTCTGCTTTTAATCCATTTAGAGAGAATATATTAGAGGATTATGGTAAAAATGTCTAAGTGGTGTAACCATAAAAACGTTGTTAAAAACAGTAAATGGTCAATAAAACACCATATCAACTAGTTTGGCATGATCGTTGTTGTATCAGGATGCGATCAGGCTCAGTGTGACCGTCGTGTTGTATCAGGATGCGATCAGGCTCAGTGTGACTCTTGTGTTGTATCAGGATGCGATCAGGCTCAGTGTGACTCTGGTGTTGTTGTGTCAGGATGCGATCAGGCTCAGTGTGACTCTGGTTTTGTTGTATCAGGATGCGATCAGGCTCAGTGTGACTCTGGTGTTGTTGTATCAGGATGCGATCAGGCTCAGTGTGACTCTCGTGTTGTATCAGGATGCGATCAGGCTCAGTGTGACTCTTGTGTTGTTGTATCAGGATGCGATCAGGCTCAGTGTGACTCTTGTGTGTTTGTATCAGGATGCGATCAGGCTCAGTGTGACTCTTGTGTTGTTGTATCAGGATGCGATCAGGCTCAGTGTGACTGTCGTGTTGTCGTATCAGGATGCGATCAGGCTCAGTGTGACTGTCGTGTTGTTGTATCAGGATGCGATCAGGCTCAGTGTGACTCTTGTGTTGTTGTATCAGGATGCGATCAGGCTCAGTGTGACTGTCGTGTTGTCGTATCAGGATGCGATCAGGCTCAGTGTGACTGTCGTGTTGTTGTATCAGGATGCGATCAGGCTCAGTGTGACTCTTGTGTTGTTGTATCAGGATGCGATCAGGCTCAGTGTGACTGTCGTGTTGTCGTATCAGGATGCGATCAGGCTCAGTGTGATTGTCGTGTTGTTGTATCAGGATGCGATCAGGCTCAGTGTGACTGTCGTGTTGTTGTATCAGGATGCGATCAGGCTCTGTGTGACTCGTGTTGTATCAGGATGCAATCAGGCTCAGTGTGATTGTCGTGTTGTTGTATCAGGATGCGATCAGGCTCTGTGTGACTCTCGTGTTGTATCAGGATGCGATCAGGCTCAGTGTGACTCTCGTGTTGTATCAGGATGCGATCAGGCTCAGTGTGACTCGTGTTGTATCAGGATGCGATCAGGCTCAGTGTGACTGTCGTGTTGTATCAGGATGCGATCAGGCTCAGTGTGACTCTCGTGTTGTATCAGGATGCGATCAGGCTCAGTGTGACTCGTGTTGTATCAGGATGCGATCAGGCTCAGTGTGACTCGTGTTGTTGTATCAGGATGCGATCAGGCTCAGTGTGACTGTCGTGTTGTTGTATCAGGATGCGATCAGGCTCAGTGTGACTCTTGTGGTGTTGTATCAGGATGCGATCAGGCTCAGTGTGACTCTCGTGTTGTATCAGGATGCGATCAGGCTCAGTGTGACTCTCGTGTTGTATCAGGATGCGATCAGGCTCAGTGTGACTGTTGTGTTGTTGTATCAGGATGCGATCAGGCTCAGTGTGACTGTTGTGTTGTTGTATCAGGATGCGATCAGGCTCAGTGTGACTGTTGTGTTGTTGTATCAGGATGCGATCAGGCTCAGTGTGACTGTTGTGTTGTTGTATCAGGATGCGATCAGGCTCAGTGTGACTGTTGTGTTGTTGTATAAGGATGCGATCAGGCTCAGTGTGACCGTCTGCTCTGCTGATGACAGACCGTCACGTTATCACTTTATGCAAGATTTGATTTTCTGCATCAAAATAAGAAATAAGGACTCAAGCTACATAAGCGGATGATGGGAACTGTATTTAATCAAAAATGATTTAAAGCTTTCATCACAAAAAAACAACATCAAAGAATTTTAATTTTAAGTATAAATTTCTCTTTTTTGGCTCTGGACGAACAGAGAAGATATACTGCTGTAGTTGACCTACAAGATACTTTAACCATCAAACAGCCCTCTGAACCCTCCTGTTGTCCTCAAGTCAAGGGAGGAAGGAGGGAAGGAAGGAAGGAAGGAAGAAAGGAAGGAGGGAGGGAGGGAGAAAGGAAAAGAGATAGGGAGGAAAGGAGGAAAGAAGGAAAAAAGGACAGAGGAAGGAAGGAAGGAAGGAAGGAAGGAAGGAAGGAAGGAAGGAAGGAAGGAAAAGAGGAAGGTAGGTAGGAAAGACAGAGGAAGGAAGGAAGGAAGGAAGGAAAGAGAGAAGGAAGGGAGGAAAGAAGTAACAGCCAAAACAGACGGGGTCAATTTATTTGACCGGGGAGGACGACAGGAAGGTTAAAGTCTATCTCAAAGTGGTTCCTTGCAAAGAAAAGCAGGATTTAAAATCCCCACGTAGCTTTGGGGACATTTCCACAGCTGAAGCATCACTCTGACACACTGAGTGGCGATATCTAAAGAGAAATCAGGTAATCTAGCTCCGAGGTTGGGTGGTCTTTTATACTGCAGTCAGATACAGACAGACATCCACTCACAGCACGGCACAGTAAGAAAGGAAGGCTACAAATAGCTCAGGTATAGCCGGTGATGTGTAAGGAAGGAAAGGAAGGAAAGGAAAGGAGGGAAGGAGGGAGAAAGGAAAAGAGGTAGAGAGGAAATAAGGAAAAAAAGACAAAGGGAGGAAGGAAGGAAGACAGGAAGGAAGGAAGGAAGGGAGGAAAGAAGAAAGGAAGGAAAGGGAGGAAAGAAGAAAGGAAGGAAAGAAGGAAGGTAGGAAGGAAGGAAGGAGGGAGGAAGGAAGGAATGAAGGAAGGAAGGAAACGAGGGAGGAAGGGAGAAAGGAAAAGAGGTAGAGAGGAAATAAGGAAAAAAAGACGGAAGAAGGAAGGAAGGAAGGAACATTTTTGCCATAATCCTCTAATATATTCTCTCTAAATGGATTAAAAGCAGAAATTTGATGCTGGAGCCACAAAAAAAGAATGTGTGAAAGTTATTCATACTTTTATTTTCACATTTTAACCCTTTAAATTTAAACTAAACCAACATGGACACACAGAAACATCATTGACCCAGATACAGCTGATAATTCATAATTCACTATAATGTAGTTGTAAGCAGATGTGAGTCTGTATTAACGTATTTGTCAACAAGCGTAACTCCTTTATAATTAAAATATTAAATATATCTCACTCATAAATATATAAAACTGTCTTTATTTGTGCTTATAACTACTTGAGGCTGTTATAAAGTATTTATTTTGTGCTGTAAGTGATGATGAATCTTTATATGAACTGATTTTTATTGTGGCTCGATGTAGTGATGTTGGGTGAGGGGCATCGGGCAAGGATTAGAGCTGTCTGTCTGTCTGTCTGCTATAGTCTGTCTGTCTGCTATAGTCTGTCTGTCTGTCTGTCTGTCTGCTATAGTCTGTCTGTCTGTCTGTCTGTCTGCTATAGTCTGTCTGCTATAGTCTGTCTGTCTGTCTGCTATAGTCTGTCTGCCTGCTATAGTCTGTCTGTCTGCTATAGTCTGTCTGTCTGTCTGCTATAGTCTGTCTGTCTGCTATAGTCTGTCTGTCTGCTATAGTCTGTCTGTCTGCTATAGTCTGTCTGTCTGTCTGTCTGCTATAGTCTGTCTGTCTGCTATAGTCTGTCTGTCTGTCTGCTATAGTCTGTCTGTCTGTCTGTCTGTCTGTCTGCTATAGTCTGTCTGTCTGTCTGTCTGCTATAGTCTGTCTGTCTGCTATAGTCTGTCTGTCTGCTATAGTCTGTCTGTCTGCTATAGTCTGTCTGTCTGTCTGCTATAGTCTGTCTGTCTGTCTGTCTGTCTGTCTGCTATAGTCTGTCTGTCTGCTATAGTCTGTCTGCCTGCTATAGTCTGTCTGTCTGCTATAGTCTGTCTGTCTGTCTGTCTGCTATAGTCTGTCTGTCTGCTATAGTCTGTCTGTCTGTCTGCTATAGTCTGTCTGTCTGTCTGTCTGTCTGTCTGCTATAGTCTGTCTGTCTGTCTGTCTGCTATAGTCTGTCTGTCTGTCTGCTATAGTCTGTCTGTCTGTCTGTCTGCTATAGTCTGTCTGTCTGTCTGTCTGTCTGTTATAGTCTGTCTGTCTGCTATAGTCTGTCTGTCTGTCTGCTATAGTCTGTCTGTCTGCTATAGTCTGTCTGTCTGTCTGCTATAGTCTGTCTGTCTGTCTGTCTGCTATAGTCTGTCTGTCTGTCTGTCTGCTATAGTCTGTCTGTCTGTCTGTCTGTCTGTTATAGTCTGTCTGTCTGCTATAGTCTGTCTGTCTGTCTGCTATAGTCTGTCTGTCTGTCTGTCTGCTATAGTCTGTCTGTTATAGTCTGTCTGTCTGTCTGCTATAGTCTGTCTGTCTGCTATAGTCTGTCTGTCTGTCTGTCTGCTATAGTCTGTCTGTCTGTCTGTCTGCTATAGTCTGCCTGTCTGTCTGTCTGCTATAGTCTGTCTGTCTGTCTGTCTGTCTGCTATAGTCTGCCTGTCTGTCTGTCTGCTATAGTCTGTCTGTCTGTCTGTCTGTCTGTCTGTCTGTCTGCTATAGTCTGTCTGTCTGCTATAGTCTGTCTGTCTGTCTGTCTGTCTGCTATAGTCTGTCTGTCTGTCTGTCTGTCTACTATAGTCTGTCTGTCTGCTATAGTCTGTCTGTCTGTCTGTCTGTCTGCTATAGTCTGTCTGTCTGTCTGTCTGTCTGTCTGCTATAGTCTGTCTGTCTGTCTGCTATAGTCTGTCTGTCTGTCTGCTATAGTCTCTGTCTGCTATAGTCTGTCTGTCTGCTATAGTCTGTCTGTCTGTCTGTCTGCTATAGTCTGTCTGTCTGTCTGTCTGTCTGCTATAGTCTGTCTGTCTGCTATAGTCTGTCTGTCTGTCTGTCTGTCTGCTATAGTCTGTCTGCTATAGTCTGTCTGTCTGTCTGTCTGCTATAGTCTGTCTGTCTGCTATAGTCTGTCTGTCTGCTATAGTCTGTCTGTCTGTCTGTCTGCTATAGTCTGTCTGTCTGTCTGTCTGTCTGTCTGTCTGCTATAGTCTGTCTGTCTGTCTGTCTGCTATAGTCTGTCTGTCTGTCTGTCTGTCTGTCTGTCTGTCTGTCTGTCTGCTATAGTCTGTCTGTCTGTCTGCTATAGTCTGTCTGTTATAGTCTGTCTGTCTGTCTGTCTGCTATAGTCTGTCTGTCTGTCTGTCTGCTATAGTCTGTCTGTCTGCCTGTCTGCTATAGTCTGTCTGTCTGTCTGCTATAGTCTGTCTGTCTGTCTGTCTGTCTGTCTGCTATAGTCTGTCTGTCTGTCTGTCTGTCTGTCTGTCTGTCTGCTATAGTCTGTCTGTCTGTCTGTTATAGTCTGTCTGTCTGTCTGCTATAGTCTGTCTGTCTGTCTGTCTGCTATAGTCTGTCTGTCTGTCTGTCTGCTATAGTCTGCTATAGTCTGTCTGTCTGTCTGTCTGTCTGCTATAGTCTGTCTGTCTGCCTGTCTGTCTCTCTCTCATTGTTATCCTCCAGCTTAAAGCAGGCTTGCGTTCGGGGGAAGCCGCATTAGCAATGCAAGGAACTGTACAAGCCTTGATGGTTATGTAAACCCTCCCTTCCCTTCCCCCCCCCTTACACACACACTCACACACACACACAATACACACACACACACACACACACACACACACACACACATAAACAAGCCCTTAAGCCTCTCTCTGGTCCGTAGCCGCCACACGCTACCAAGTGTCCCTCACCCGCTTATCGTTACATCATTACTACACAGACCTACTTTCTCCCCGTGGCTGCCTCGGAGCTAACGCGGCTATTCGTCTGTTCAAGAAGTAAAAACCAAAGAAAAAGGATCATTCAGACATTAATTATAACTAAAGCAGCTATATTCTGCTTTATTTTTAAATATTAATGTTTCATCTGTCAGTGTGTAATGTGTTGGTTGTAACTCGTAGTGATGAATTTATAGAGTATTATTATTAACTCTGCAGCTGCTCTCTGCTTTATGGAGCTTTATAGTTGAGTTTCAGCTCATTGTTTAGCTGCTTCGGTTCACTCTCAGCGCTCTCATAGTGTCGTTTTAAGAGATAAAAAGCTGTAAAAATATAAAATAAGATATTCCTTTATTAGTCATACAGTGTAATTGTAATTTACAGTATTACATGAAGGTAAATTTGTGTCTTTATTATTCAATCAAAAAAAAACTTTTTCAATCAAAGAAAAAAAGTGTTCATTGCATTTTTTTGGGTCTCAGATATTTTTTTTACACAAATCTACCTTCATAGTATTACAGTATTAAGTGGAGAGCAAAACTATAGAAAGAGCATAGTTTAAAAAATATGTAAAGATAAAGTTAAGACTTATTAGCACATTTAGGGAGAAACAATAGTGAACTGCTTCACTTTGATTATGACATCATTATTATATTTGTTTTTTTTCATTTATCAAGAGAAAATACAAAACATTTCCTAGCTCCAGCTTTAGTGTTCAAGTTAACCCTCCTGTTGTCCTCAGGTCAAGGAAGGAAGGAAAGGAATAAGGACGAAAAGAAAGGAGGAAGGAAGGAAGGAAGGAAAGGAATAAGGACGAAAAGAGGAAGGAAATTAGGAGAGAAGGAACGGAGGAAGGAAAGGCGGAAGGAAGGAAGGAAGGAAAGGAGTCAGGACGAAAAGAGGAAGGAATTTAGGAGAGAAGGAAGGAAGGAAGGAAAGAAAGGAGTAAGGAGGGAGGGAGGAAGGAAGGAAGGAAAGAAAGAAAGGAGTAAGGACGAAAAGAGGAAGAAATTTAGGAGAGAAGGAAGGGAGGAAGGAAAGAAAGGAGTAAGGAGGGAGGGAGGAAGGAAAGGAGTAAGGAGGGACGAAGGAAGGAAGCAAGGAAGGATGGAAGGAGGAAGGAGCAAAGAAAGAGGGGAGGAGGGGAAGAAGGAAGGAAAAATTAAAGAAAGAGGGAAGAAGGAAGGAAAGAAGGAAGAGTCAAAAGAGAGATGGGGTCAATTTGACCCGGGAGGACGACAGGAGGGTTAAATACCCTAACATCACAAATAACCTTAAATATATATCTGTACATCATAAGACACTTAGACCATTAATGTGGATAATGACAAACTCCCCAAAAAGCTTTCCCAGATAGCAAAATTCTTTTGGCCCATATCTGGCCCACACCTGACATGTTCATCCGGCCCACATACAGCATGGAATGATGGCACTTGGGCGGTCCGCTCATGTTTGCCAAAAGTGGGCCATAACCAATCAATCAATCAATCAATCTTTATTTGTATAGCGCCAAATCACAACAAAGTTATCTCAAGGCACTTTACACATAGAGCAGGTTCTAAACCGAACTCTTCAGGTTTTAACTTTAACCCTTAAACAGACAACGTGCACCAGGAGATACAGACTCTTAACCTTCCCGTCATCCTCCCGGGTCCTTCCTCTGTCCTTCCTTCCTTCCTTCCTTCCTTCATCTGTCCTTCCTTCTTCCTCCCTCCTTCCTTTCTTCCTTCCTTCCTCCCTCCCTTCCTCCCTCCTTTCCTTCCTTCTTCCTCCCTCCTTCCTTTCCTTCCTTCTTCCTCCCTCCTTCCTTTCCTTCCTTCTTCCCTCCTTTCCTTCCTTCCTTCCTCCTCCCTCCCTCCCTTCCTTCCTTCCTCCTTCCTTCTTCCCTCCTTTCCTACCTTCCTTCCTCCTCCCTCCCTCTCTCTCTTCCTTCCTTCCTTCCTTCCTCCTCCCTTCCTCCCTCCTTTCCTTCCTTCTTCCTCCCTTCCTTCCCTTCCTCCCTCCTTCCTTTCCTTCCTTCTTCCTCCCTTCCTTCCCTTCCTCCCTCCTTTCCTTCCTTCCTTCCTTTCCTTCCTTCCCTCCTTTCCTTCCTTCCTTTCTCCCTCCTTTCCTTCCTTCCTTCCTTCCTTACTTACTTAGTTTAGGTGCAAATGACATAACTAGTAAGGCCTGTTTAAGGGTTAAAGAGACCCAACATTCCCACATGAGCAACAGTGGCAAGAAAAAACTCCCTTTAAACAGGAAGAACCCTCAGAACCAGACTCAGAAGTGGGCGGACATCTGCCTCGACCGGTTGGGGTTGAGAGTCTCCTCTCAACCCCAACCGGTAAGGAAGGATAGAGGAGAGAAGCACAATCAAAATCAACAATGGAGCCAGATGGTTCGGGACTGGAATCCGCCATCCGGACGTCCACAGGCCCAGATTACCTGTAGGACGAGAAAGCAGAGCCAGAAACCAGAAACCAGAAAGACAACTCCGGGGAAGAAGTTTAGGTTATTGAATGCATTAATAGAACATGAGTGTTAATGGATATAGATAGATAGAGAGAGAGAGAGAGGGAGGAGGAGGAGAGAGAGGCCCAGTGCATCATGGGGGTGGGGGTCCCCCGGCAATCTAAGCCTATGGCAGATGTCACAATGCCAGATGTCAACCAAAACACACCAAATAAACCAGTTCGGCCAAGACTGGCCCAAATATGTTTCAACAAAGGTGGGCCAAGTATGTTTCCTTATATGTGGGCCTCTTTAGGCTCACATCCGGATTAGTCATTGCCATGGTAGGAAGGAAAAGAAGGAGGAGAAGGAAGATAAGACAGGAAGAAAAGATGGATGGAGGGAAGGAAAGAAGTAACAAAGAAGGAAAAGGAGAATGAAAAGGTGGAAGAAAGGAAGGATGAAAGGATGGAAGGAAAAGAAGACAGGAAGGAAAGATGGAAGGAAGGGAGGAATGAGGGAATGAAGAAAGCTAAAGAAGGAGGAGAAGGAAGGAAGGAAGGGAGGACTGAGGGAAGGAAGGAAAAGAAAGAGGAGAAGACAGGAAGAAAAGATGGAAGGAAGAAATAAGGATAGATGGTAGGAAGGAAGGAAGTAATGAAAGAAGGAAGGAAGGAAATAACGAAGACAGAAAAGGAGGTAGGAAAGATGAAAGGAAGGAAGGAAGTAACAAAGAAGGAAAAGGGGAATGGAAAAGTGGAAGAAAGGAAGGATGGAATGAAAAGAAGACAGAAAGGAGAGATGGAAGGACAAATGGAAGGAAGGGAGGAATGAGGGAATGAAAGAAGGAAGGAAGGAAAAGAAGGAGGAGAATGAAGGAAGAAAGGAATGAAGGAAGGAAAGATGGGAGGACAAATGGAAGGAAGGGAGGAATGAAAGAAGGAAGAAAGCTAAAGAAGGAGGAGAATGAAGGAAGGGAGGACTGAGGGAAGGAAGGAAGGAAAAGAAGAGACTGGCCCAAATATGTTTCAACAAAGGTGGGCCAAGTATGTTTCCTTATATGTGGGCCTCTTTAGGCTCACATCCGGATTAGTCATTGCCATACTTGCCATATTTCGGCCAAAGATGGGCCATATTCGTTTTGTGATATTTGGCCCAAATGTAGCATTTACTACATGGGCCAGTTTAGGTTCACGCTTGTATTGTCCGGGCCAGAAGAATGCCTACAGTGCCGAATCATTGCCTCAAGTGGCCCACATTCGCATGCTATCTGGGTATAGTTGAGTTTCAGCTCATTGTTTATCTGTTTAGCAGCAACTTTACTGTTTTAGGCTAGCTTTACACGACAACGATATGAACACAATCCGCAAAAGTGGCGTTGCATTCCCACTTTTTATTTCGCGTTAAGACGAGCGTCTTTGGGTGGAAATCTGCATGCACACGGTATTGATGTAGTATGCATGCCAGGTGTAGTAGTATGCATGCCAGGTGGCTAGGTGGTACTGTGAAGCACTGCCATACAACAACACCAAGAGCAGCTCAGAGCACACTTTTGCGTTTTCAACCCTTTAGACGGGAACACGACGGTGGAGCGTCTTTAAGATTTCCACTCTGGAGGGTGGGTTAATTTTTTTGCGTTTTTAAGCCCCAAAAACGCTGTCGCCGTCTAAACGAAAGGCACATCTGATAAAATATTTTGTCGGTTTCACCCGGGAGCGTTGTCGTGTAAAGCCAGCCTTAGTTCACTCTCAGCTCTCTCATAGCCACCGTACACTTCCTGCTATCAGACACAGTTATCTGTAGACTAGCTGGTGAACATAGTGGAGCATTTAGATATTTCCCCTAGGAGTTGGTAGAGAGTAAAACACAGATGATGTATGTGGTGTTTGTTTTCATTAATCTGCTGAAGGAGGAAAGTTTATGTGAGTTCAGTTTAAATCTCAGTTGAACACATAATGTAACTATGAGCAGGATTTGTGATCTTATAACTAGTTTTGAGCCAATCGTGCTCCAGTATTTAACTTACACAAGTGTTGATGGTGAAACCTGAAGCAGAGAAACAAACAGTGAGAATGAACTTTACTGTGAAAGAGGAACAGCATTTCATAGGTTCTGGATTTTCACTGGAGATGAGAAGATTATAAAAAGGTAATTTAACTTTTCTTGTTTTTAATATGAAGAAACAAGATGACATATAAATTATTATTCAGGAGTATTTTTAGGACTACCTTTTGTAAGTTTTTACATCTGAGAGCTGTAAAAACACTCTATACACCATATTTCACATTTCTGGGGGGAAGGAAGGAAGGAAGGAAATAAGGGAGGGATGGAGGAGGGAGGAGGGAAGGAAGGAGGAAAGAAGGGAGGGTTGGAGGAAGGAAGGAAGGGAGGGAGGGAGGAATGGAGGAAGGAGGAGGGAAGGAAGGGAGGAAGGAAGGGAGGGAGGAGGAGGGAAGGAAGGGAGGAAGGAAGGACGAAAGAGAAGGAAAGGAAGGAAGGAAGGAAAGAAGGGAGGGGTTGGAGGAAGGGAGGAAGGAAGGAAGGGAGGGATGGAGGAAGGAAGGAAGAAGGGAGGGTTGGAGGAAGGAAGGAAAGGAAGGAGGGAGGGATGGAGGAAGGAAGGGAGGGAGGGAGGAATGGAGGAAGGAGGAGGGAAGGAAGGAAGGAAGAAAGAGAAGGAAAGGAAGAAGGAAGGAGGGAAGAAAGAGAAGGAAAGGAGGGAAGGAAGGAAAGAAGGGAGGGTTGGAGGAAGGAAGGGAGGGAGGGAGGGTTGGAGGAAGGAGGAGGGAAGGAAGGGAGGAAGGAGGGAAGAAAGAGAAGGAAAGGAGGGAAGGAAGGAAAGAAGGGAGGGTTGGAGGGAGGGGAGGAAGGAAGGAAGGAATGAAGGAAGGGAGGGAGGAAGGAAGAAGGAGGGAAGGAAGGAAAGGAGGGAAGGGAGGAAGGAGGAGGGAAGGGAGAAGGAAGGAAGAAAGAGAAGGAAAGGAAGGAAGGGAGGGATGGAGGAAGGAGGGAGGGAGGGAAGGAAGGAAGGGAGGGAGGGAGTAACGAAGGAAGGAAAGGAGTAAGGAGAGAGGGAGGAGGGAAGGAGGGAGGAAGGAAGGAAGGAAAGGAGTAAGGAGGGAGGAAGGAAGGAACAGCATTTCATAGATTCTGGATTTTCACTGGAGATGAGAAGATTATAAAAAGGTAATTTAACTTTTCTTTTTAATATAAAGAAACAACATGACATATAAATTATTATTCAGGAGTATTTTTATACATCTGAAAACTTGTCTGGAGGCGAGGAGCTTTTTAAAAATTAAATGGCACACTTTTAAAAAGTTAAAAAAGTGCAATTGGAGTTTAGCGACCCAGTTTTATTAACATGCAGGAAAATATGATAGAAACAAGATTTAACCTAAATATATAACTATAGAAGAAGAGGGATGGAGGAGGAAGGAGGGAAGGAAGGGAGGAATGAAGGAAGGAAAGATGGGAGGACAAATGGAAGGAAGGGAGGAATGAAGGAAGGAAGAAAGGTAAAGAAGGAGGAGAATGAAGGAAGGAAGAAAGGAAGGGAAGTAGGAGGGAATGAAGGAAGGAAAAGAAGGAGGAGAAGGAAGATAAGACAGGAAGAAAAGATGGATGGAAGAAATAAGGATAGATGGTAGGAAGGAAGGAAAGAAAGAAGGAATGAAGGAAGGAAAAGAAGACAGGAAGGAAAGATGGAAGGACAAATGGAAGGAAGGGAGGAAGGAATAGAAGGAGAGGAAGGAAGGAAGGGAGGACTGAGGGAAGAAAGGAAGGGAAGTAGGAGGGAATGAAGGAAGGAAGGAAAAGAAGGAGGAGAAGGAAGATAAGACAGGAAGAAAAGATGGATGGAAGAAATAAGGATATATGGTAGGAAGGAAGGAAGGAAGTAACAAAGAAGGAAAATGAGGAAGGAAAGGTGGAAGGAAGGAAGTAACGAAGACAGAAAAGGAGGTAGGAAAGATGAAAGGAAGGAAGGATGGAAGGAAGGAAAAGAAGACAGTTTGGACCCCTCGACAGGCCAGTTCTGGCCCACAAACCTCATGTTTGACCCTCCTGCTCTAAGAAGTCATAAATATAATGACTTTATTTTACAGGATTATTATAAAGTTATAATATTGATGCTTTTATTAATTTTGTTACGTATAAAACTAACGATCGTCTGTCACACTGAGAAATCTGAAGCTGCAACATTCAGATTATTCATAGAGTCATTTAAATATTTCACTATGAGATGTTTCTATACAGGCTGAGCAACGTATTCATGCAGAAACACATGCAGAGATTTATATATGCATACATGTACTCTCTAAATGATGCATCTACTCATTATAATAAGAAGTGGAGCAGTATATGGATGGATGAATGATTAATGAGTGTGATTTAAGGTCACAATATGGGTCAATATTCAATTATAACTTTATTTAACCTAAAATGCACAGATGGAAGAGGAAGGAAAGGAGGAAGGAGGGAAGGAGGAATGAAAGGAGTAAGGAGGGAAGGAGGAAGGAAAGGAGTAAGGAGGAAGGGAGGAAGGCAGGGAGTAAGGAAGGAAGGGAGGAAAGGGATAAGGAGGGAAGGAAATGACTAAGGAGGAAGGGAGGGAGGAGGGTAGGAAGGAAGGAAGGCAGGGAGTAAGGAGGGAAGGAAGGAAGGGAGGAAAGGGGGAAGGAAGGAAAGGAGTAAGGAGGAAAGGGGGAAGGAAAGGACTAAGGAGGAAGAGAGGGAGGAAAGGGGTAAGGAAGGAAGGAAAGGAGGAAAGGGGGAAGGAAAGGACTAAGGAGGAAGAGAGGGAGGAAAGGAGGAAGGAAGGGAGGGAGTAAGGAAGGAAGGGAGGAAAGGAGTAAGGAGGGAAGGAGGAAGGTAAGGAAGGAAGGAAGGATGGAAGGAAGTGAGGAAAGAAGTATGGAAGGAGGGGCAGAACGAAGGAAAAATTAAAGGACCCGGGAGGATGACAGCAGGGTTTAAGGCGGCTAATTTTAAGGTGGTATATTATGTTTCTATGCGTCTCGTGTGAGTTAATGAGATCAGTGCTACAGTAGACTGGAGGGAATCTAACCTGCTGTGACATGATGAAGCTCGTAGCTCTTAATGTGTTGTGACAGAGCGGCGCTAGAAAGACGGGCTGGTCATCTGTAACCTGAAGGCATCATGACACTCGCTGACGACTCTGACTGAGCCGCAGCAGCTCACAGGAAGTCACCGACAATCTGGAGACGATATACACATTTATATCTCCATGAATATCTCCATCAGTCATTAATTAATGTTTGATTAATCCTTAATGAAGAGTATATTTTATTTATTAATATAAAAAAATACATTTGCAATCACTATTTTATGATCCACAAGAATATAAAAATGTTTGAATGCTGATTTTGGTGCATTTGCAAATATACAAATGTCCATCAGCTGCACAAAAATGAAAAAAGATGCATTTTATTCCTAGGGAAGATGGAAGGAAGGAAAGGAAGGCGGGGGGGGGGGAGGAAGGAAGGAAGGAAGGAGGGATGGAGGAAGGGAGGAAGGACAGAATGAAAGAAGGAGGAAGGACAGTAGGAAAGAAGGAAGGAAGTAAAAGAGGAAGGGAGGAAGGAAGAAAAGAAGGACAGAGAAAAGAAGGAAGGGAGGAAGGAAGGAAAAGAGGAGGGGGGAAAGGAGTAAGGAAGGAAAGTAAGGAAGGAAGGAAGGAAGGAAAGGAGTAAGAATGGAGGTAGGAAGGAAAGGCGGGACGAAGGAAGGAAAGGGTAAGGAGGAAGGGAAGAAGGAAGGAAGGAAAGGAGGGGGGAAAGTAGGAAGGAAGGTAGGGAGTAAGGAAGGAAAGTAAGAATGGAAGGAAGGAAGGAAAGGAGTAAGAATGGAGGTAGGAAGGAAAGGAGGGAGGAAGTAAGGAAAGGAGTAAGGTAGGAAGGAAAGAAGTAAGGAGGAAGGGAGGAAGGAAAGGGGTAAGGAGGAAGGGAGGAAGGAAAGGAGTAAGGAGGAAGGAATGAAAGGAGTAAGAATGCAGGTAGGAAGTAAAGGAGTAAGGAGGGAAGGAGGAAGGAAAGGGGTAAGGAGGAAGGGAGGGAGGAAATAAGGAAGGAAGGTAGGGAGTAAGGATGGGAGGGAAGGAAGGAAGGAAGGAAAAGGAGCTCTTCTTCTCACTCTGACTTCATCTCATGATTTATCAGATGTACCAGGAGAAGAGAGGGACGACTTCTCCTGCTAACTAATATCTTTCAGGAAGTAATGTGTTTGTGTCTTCTCTCTAACGCAGCACTACTTCCTGGTGATCTTTGGCCACGACGGACAGAAACCTCTGGAGCTGCGAACCGAGGAGGAGTCAGACTGTAATGAATGGGTGGAGTTCATCCAGCAGGCCAGGTAGGATACTACATCACTATAATACTGCAGTACTTTTACTGTAATACTGCATACTACATCACTATAATACTGCAGTACTTTTACTGTAATACTGCATACTACATCACTATAATACTGCAGTACTTTTACTGTAATACTGCATACTACATCACTATAATACTGCAGTACTTTTACTGTAATACTGCATACTACATCACTATAATACTGCAGTACTTTTACTGTAATACTGCATACTACATCACTATAATACTGCAGTACTTTTACTGTAATACTGCATACTACATCACTATAATACTGCAGTACTTTTACTGTAATACTGCATACTACATCACTATAATACTACAGTACTTTTACTGTAATACTGCATACTACATCACTATAATACTGCAGTACTTTTACTGTAATACTGCATACTACATCACTATAATACTGCAGTACTTTTACTGTAATACTGCATACTACATCACTCATAATACTGCAGTACTTTTACTGTAATACTGCATACTACATCACTATAATACTGCAGTACTTTTACTTTAATACTGCATACTACATCACTATAATACTGCAGTACTTTAACTGTAATACTGCATACTACATCACTCATAATACTGCAGTACTTTTACTGTAATACTGCATACTACATCACTATAATACTGCAGTACTTTTACTGTAATACTGCATACTACATCACTCATAATACTGCAGTACTTTTACTGTAATACTGCATACTACATCACTCATAATACTGCAGTACTTTTACTGTAATA
>NC_070596.1:27847136-27862136 GCF_027409825.1 Scomber japonicus
AACACTTGAGTCAAGAGCGAATGTTTCTCTTAATCTGCGTGTCGTCCTTCCGTCCTTCTTTCCTTTCCTTTCTTCCTTCCTCCCTTCTTTTCTCTGTCCTTCTTTCCTTCCTTCCTCCCTTCCCTTTTCCCTTTCTACCTCCCTTCCTCACTTCCTTCTTTCCTCTGTCCTTCTTTCTTTCCTCCCTCCCTCCTTCTCTTTCTTTCCTCCCCCCTACCTCCCTCCTATCTTCCTTCTTTCCTATGTCCTTCTTTCCTTCCTTCCTTCCTTCCTCCCTTCCTCTTTCCCTTTCTACCTCCCTCCTATCTTCCTTCCTTCCTTCTTTCCTCTGTCCTTCTTTCCTTCCTTCCTCCCTCCCTCCTTCTCTTTCTTTCCTCCCCTACCTTCCTTCCTTCCTTCTTTCCTCTGTCCTTCTTTCCTTCCTTCCTCCCTTTCTCTTTCCCTTTCTACCTCCATCCTACCTTCCTTCTTCCTTTCCTGTCCTTCCTCCCTTCCCTTTTTCCTTCCCTCCTTCCTTCCTTCATCCCTTCCTTCTTTCCTCCTTCTCTCCTTCTCTTTCTTTCCTCCCTCCTACCTTCCTCCCTTCGTTCTTTCCTCTGTCCTTCTTTCCTCCCTTCCTCTTTCCCCTTCTACCTCCCTCCTACCTTCCTTCCTTCCTTCTCTCCTTTCCTTTCCTTTCCTTTCCTCCCTTCCTTCCTCCCTCATTTACTTCCTTTCTTTACTTTCCCCCTTCCTTCTTTTCTTTCTTCCCTTCCCTCCTCCCTCCTTTCCTTCCTCCTTCCTCCCTTCCTCCCTTCCTTTCCTTTCCTTTTCTACCTCCCTTCCTTCCCTCCTTCCTTCCTTCCCTCCTTCCTTCCTTCTTTCCCTCCTTCCTTCCTTCCCTCCTTCCTGGATGTTCTCTCATACTGTTTGTGTTTTAGATTGTAGTGTTGAACAAAGCCAAGGAACGGCTGCTGCCTTACCAGAACAACCAAGAGGAGGAAGACCCCGATATTAAAAAGATCAAAAAGGTGAGGTGATGTCACTTAAACATCAGGGTCACAAAGTTACGGGAATTTTCAAAGTAGGAAACTTTCAATGGGAATTAATGGGAATAAACATTCATGTTCTAATCACAAATAAATCAGTCAAAACTAAATGTTTCTATACAGTTTATATAAATTACCCAAAATTTCCAGTTAATTTCCGTTAATTCCCAAATACTCCCATAATGCCCATGAAAAGTTTCCAAATTAGAGTATTTCCAAAATTCCCAATCCTAACTGAAAGTTTACGGAAATTTTCCACCCCTTTGTAATCCTATTAAACATGCATAAAGAAATAAAGACATAAGAGGAAAGGGGACGTTTCAAAGTTGGAAACTTTCCGTGGGAATTAACAGGAATATATGGGAATTAACAGGAATACATGGGAATATATGGGAATTAACAGGAATATATGGGAATTAATGGGAATATATATGAATTAATGGCAATATATGGGAATTAATGGGAATATATATGAATTAATGGCAATATATGGGAATTAACAGGAATACATGGAAATAAATGGGAATATATGGGAATTAACAGGACTACATGGAAATGAATGGGAATATATGGGAATTAACAGGAATATATGGGAATTAATGGGAATATATGGGAATTAACAGGACTACAGTATATGGGAATTAATGGGACTATATGGGAAATAATGGTAATATATGGGAATTAATGGCAATATATGGGAATTAATGGCAATATATGGGAATTAACAGGGAATATATGGGAACTAATGGGAATTAACAGGGAATATATGGGAATTAATGGACATAAACTGTGTGGCGTGCAGGTGCAGAGTTTCATGCGTGGCTGGTTGTGTCGGAGGAAGTGGAAGATCATCGTCCAGGACTACATCTCCTCTCCTCACGCCGAGAGCATGAGGAAGAGGAACCAGATCGTCTTCAACATGGTGGAGGCGGAGACCGAGTACGTCCACCAGCTCTCCATCCTGGTCAACTGCTTCCTCCGGCCGCTCCGCATGGCCGCCAGCTCCAAGAAACCTCCCATCAGCCACGATGACGTCAGCAGCATCTTCCTCAACAGGTACGATCAATATACAATCTTTTCCTTCCTTCCTTCCTTCCTTCCTCAACAGGTACGATCAAGATACAATCTTTTCCTTCCTTCCTTCCTTCCTTCCTTCCTTCCTTCCTTCCTTCCTTCCTCAACAGGTACGATGGTTTCAGTTTAACCCTTTAAATGCTGTCGTTCTTTAATATTTAAGAATCGTAAAATCACCATATACACATTTCTTTGAGCCCTTTCCTTCCTTCCTTCCTTCTTTTCTTCCTTCCTTTCTTCCTTCCTTCCTTCCTACTGTCCTTCCCCCTTCCATCCTTCCTTCCTTCTTTCCTTCCTTCCTTCCTTCCTACTGTCCTTCTTCCTTCCTTCCTTCCTTCCTTACTTCCTTCCTTCCTTTCTCCCTTCTTCCTTCCTTCTGTCCTTCCTCCTTCCTTCCTTCCTTCTCTCCTTCTTTCCTTCCTTCCCTCCTTCTTTCCTTCTTTCCTCCCTTCCTTATTTCCTTCCTTCCTTTCTCCCTTCCTTCCTTCCTTCTGTCCTTCCTCCTTCCTTCCTTCCTTCTCTCCTTCTTTCCTTCCTTCCCTCCTTCTTTCCTTCCTTCCTCCCTTACTTATTTCCTCTGTCCTTCCTTCCTTCCTTCCTTCCTTATTTCCTCTGTCCTTCCATCCTTTCTCCCTTCCTCCCTTCCTTCCTTCCTTCCTTTCTCCCTTCCTCCCTTCCTTCCTTCCTTCCCTCCCTTCCTTCCTTCCTTCCTTCCTTCCTTCTGTCCTTCCTTCCTTCCTTTCCTCTCTTCCTTCCTTCCCTCCTTCCTCCCTTCCTTCCTTCCTTCCTTCCTTCCTTCTGTCCTTCCTTTCCTCCATTCCTTCCTTCCTTCCTTCCTTCCTTCCTTCCTTCCTATGAACAGTATGTGATGGTTTAAGGAAACTGAGACTTGTTGTCCTTGTGGTTTATTTTCTAGTGAGACCATCATGTTTCTGCATGAAATCTTCCACCAAGGTCTTAAAGCTCGGATCGCTAACTGGCCGACGCTGGTTCTGGGTGAGTAAAGCAGAGTTTACACCATGTCTGCACAGTAAAAGGGTTACAGCTGCTTGCACAATGCACAAATCATGAAGGCTACTTTGGAAATTTAATAGGTTACAGATTACTAGTTACTCTGTTTAAAATGTAATAAGTAATGTAACTAATTACATTTGATTACTTTTCTAATTCTCTAACAAATGTTTTCAGCTGTTAGGGTAAATCAATAATCAGCATTAAAATAGGTTGTTGTATTCTTCATATTCTATAAAAAAGCTCACCTGGATCATGAAATAGTGATTGTGAACACACTCTGACAGCTTCATTAAGGATTAATCAAACATTTATTAATGGCTGATGGGGGAATTTATGAATGTGAATTGTCAGAATATTATAAAAAGGATTATAAGGATTAACAAAAATGAGTCTCTAATTGCAGTTCACACCAGAATAACATGAAATCAGCGTAAATCATAGCTTTTCTATTGTGTTCTTCATTATAATACTTGTATAGAAGAAATGGACGTAACATCCGTGACGTCACCCATTGGTTTGTGGACTGCTGCTCGGAAGCCAATAGTTTCAGATTTAGGCAGCGCCATCTTGAAAATTTCAGGTGCATGCTGGGAAAAATAAAAACACGGATTCTACTTATATGGGCATGAGGCGGAGCCATGGGCGGAGCAGGGAGGTTGCTATGGTTGCGAGGGCTGGACGTAGCCACGCCCTAATGCATACCCTGCTTTATCGTCACATATAAAATCAGGGAGGCCAAAATGTCCCAAATGAACATCATACTGCATTGAAGAAGGCTTTAAACTAGCGATTGAGACCATAAACACATTTTGAAAACGTTTACTGAGGTTAGAAATCAAGTGAGAAGTTGGTGAATTCTCCATTGACTTGTATAGAGACGGTCGCCCCCTGGTGGCCTCTTGATAGAATGCAGCTCTAAGTTACTTCCTGGTTGGCTTCATTTCAGAGGACCAGAGCTCCCCGCCTGTTTTTAACCCTCCTGTTGTCCTCAGGTCAAGGAAGGACAGGAGGAAGGAAGGAAAGGAGTAAGGATGAAAAGAGGAAAGAATTTAGGAGAGAAGGAAGGAAGGAAGGATGGAATGAGGAGGGAGCAAAGAAAGAAGAGTGGAGGGGAAGAAGGAACAGTCACAAGAGAGATGGGGTCAATTTGACCCGGGAGGACGACAGCAGGGTTAAAGGGTTAAATTATATTTCCTCTCTCCTTGCGGACCTGATGTTATATTTCCTCTCTCCTAGTGGACCTGATGTTATATTTCCTCTCTCCTAGCTGACCTGATGTTATATTTCCTCTCTCCTAGCGGACCTGATGTTATATTTCCTCTCTCCTAGCGGACCTGATGTTATATTTCCTCTCTCCTAGCGGACCTGATGTTATATTTCCTGTCTCCTAGCTGACCTGATGTTATGTTTCCTCTCTCCTAGCGGACCTGTTTGACATCCTGCTGCCCATGCTGAACATCTACCAGGAGTTTGTGAGGAACCATCAGTACAGCCTGCAGGTTCTGGCCAACTGTAAGCAGAACCGAGACTTCGATAAACTGCTCAAACAGTACGAGTCCAACGCCGCCTGCGAGGGACGCATGCTGGAGACCTTCCTCACTTACCCCATGTTCCAGGTTAGTGCTCCTACTCCTACCCCTCACCCTCACTTACCCTCACTTACCCCATGTTCCAGGTTAGTGCTCCTACTCCTACCCCTCACCCTCACTTACCCTAACCCTCACCCTCACTTACCCCATGTTCCAGGTTAGTGCTCCTACCCCTAACCCTCACTTACCCCATGTTCCAGGTTAGTGCTCCTAACCCTAACCCTCACTTACCCCATGTTCCAGGTTAGTGCTCCTAACCCTAACCCTCACTTACCCCATGTTCCAGGTTAGTGCTCCTAACCCTAACCCTCACTTACCCCATGTTCCAGGTTAGTGCTCCTACTCCTACCCCTCACCCTCACTTACCCCATGTTCCAGGTTAGTGCTCCTACTCCTACCCCTCACCCTCACTTACCCTAACCCTCACCCTCACTTACCCCATGTTCCAGGTTAGTGCTCCTACTCCTACCCCTCACCCTCACTTACCCCATGTTCCAGGTTAGTGCTCCTACTCCTACCCCTCACCCTCACTTACCCTAACCCTCACCCTCACTTACCCCATGTTCCAGGTTAGTGCTCCTACTCCTACCCCTCACCCTCACTTACCCCATGTTCCAGGTTAGTGCTCCTAACCCTCACCCTCACTTACCCCATGTTCCAGGTTAGTGCTCCTACTCCTACCCCTCACCCTCACTTACCCTAACCCTCACCCTCACTTACCCCATGTTCCGGGTTAGTGCTCACTTCAGGAGCTTATTCAGGGAAATCCTTCCTTGCTTCCTTGCTTCCTTCCTTCCTTGCTTCCTTGCTTCCTTGCTTCCTCCCTTCCTTCTGTCTTTCCTTCCTTCCTTCCTTCCTTCCTTCCTCTGTCCTTCTTTCCTTCCTTCCTCCCTTCCTCTTTTCCTTTCTCCCTTCCTCTTTTCCTTTCTCCCTCCCTCCTTCTTTGTTTACTTTCCTTCCCTCCTTCCTCCTTTCCTTCCTTCCCTCCTTTCTTCCGTCCGTCCTTCCTTCCTTCTGTCCTTCCTTCCTTCTTTCTTTTCCTTCCCTCCTTCCTTCTTTCCTTCTTTCCTTCCCTCCTTCCTTCCTTCCTTCCGTTCCTTCCGTTCCTTCCTTCTTTCCTCTCTCCTTCCTTTGTTCCTTCCCCCCTCCTTCCTTTCTTCCTTCCTTCCTTCCTTCCTTCTTTCCTCCCTCCCTCCCCTTCCTTGTGTCCTCCCTTCCTCCCTCTCTTCCTTCTGTCCTTCCTTCCTCCCTCCATCCCTCCTTCCTTACTTCTGTCCCTTCTTCCTCCCTTCCTTCCATCTTCCTCCCTTCCACTCTTCCACTCTTCCTTCCTTCCTTCCTTCCTCCCTTCTGTCCTTTCTTCCTTCTCCCTCCCTCCCTCCTCCCTCCCTCCCTTCCTCCCTCCCTCCCTTCCTTCTGTTCTTCCTCCCTCCCTCCTTCCTTCCTTCCATCCTTCCTCCCCTCCCTCCTTCCTTCCTTCCTTGACTCGAGGATAATAGTAGGTTTAAGTACTTTTTACCAACTCTGATATTTTTCATTGATATTTATTTTTAGATCCCTCGATACATCATCACGCTCCACGAGCTGCTGGCACACACACCTCACGAGCATGTGGAGCGGAAGAGCCTCGAGTTCGCCAAATCCAAACTGGAGGAGCTGTCAAAGTAAGTGTGTGTGTGTGTGTGTGTGTGTGTGTGCGTGTGTCTGTGTGTGTGTGTGTGTGTGTCTGTGTGTGCGTGTGTGTGTGTGTGTCTGTGTGTCTGTGTGTCTGTGTGTGTCTGTGTGTGTCTGTGTGTGTCTGTGTGTGTGTGTGTGTGTGTGTGTGTGTGTGTGTCTGTGTGTGCGTGTGCGTGAATGTGTGTGTGTGTGTCTGTGTGTGCGTGTGTGTGTGTATGTATGTGTGTGTCTGTGTGTGCGTGCGTGTGTGTGTCTGTGTGTGCGTGTGTGTGTGTGTGTGTGTCTGTGTGTCTGTGTGTGCGCGTGTGCGTGCGCGTGTGCGTGTGCGTGCGCGTGTCTGTGTGTCTGTGTGTGTGTCTGTGTCTGTGTGTGCGTGTGTGCGCGTGTGTGTGTGTGTGTGTGTGTGTGTGTGTGAGGATGATGATGATGATGATGATGTTAACTATGGTTCTCGTTTGACAGGATGATGCACGATGAAGTGAGCGACACGGAGAACATCAGGAAGAATCTGGCCATAGAGAGGATGATCGTAGAAGGCTGCGACATCCTGCTGGACACCAGTCAGACGTTTGTCAGACAAGGTGAGTTTCATCTGGAACATCTGGCTCTGCATTTAGTGTTAGAGACAGGGTTCTTATAGTTTTTACATTTTCATTAGTTAGGGTTAAGGTTTGTCAAACTCATTTTCATTCAAGGGTCACATGCAGACCAATTTGATCTCATGTGGGCCGGATCATTAAAAAGATGGAGGGAAGGAATTAACTAAATTTCAATTAACTAAATTATTTAGTTTTAGTTTTAGTTAACTATGATAACCTGGTTAGAGAGCACTTTATCAACTAGAAACCCTTTAAAAAAGTTTAACTTTTAACATTTACAAGTAAAAAGGCTAAAAATAGCTACAACTGAAAGGTGCTTAACCCTTTATAGGACACTAAGGAAGGAAGGAAGGAAGAAAGGAAGGAAGGGAGGGAGGGAGCAAGGAAAGAAAGAAGGAAGGAAATAAGGAAGGAAGGGAGGGAAGAAGGAAGGAAGGGAGGAAGGAAAGAAGGGAGGGAGGAAGGAAAGAAGGAAGGAAGGGAGGAAGGAAAGAAGGGAGGGAGGAAGGAAAGAAGGAAGGGAGGAGAGAAGGAGGGAGGGAGGAAGGACAGATGGAAGGAAGGAAAGAAAGGAAGGATGGATGGAGGAAATAAGGAACAAGGGAGGGAGAAAGGAAAAGAGGAAAGGAAGAAAGAAGGCAGGGAGCAAGGAAGGAAAGAAGGAAGGAAAGAAGGAAGGAAGGATATTTTGGGATATTTACAGAAGTTACCAAATATAATTATTTGCCCAATAAAGGGTTAAAAGCAGTTTAATGACCTTTCAAAATGAGCTGTTATAAGATAAGATTTTATTTGTCATTCATGTCATTATACACTATAATAATAAATTATAAAATAAAGTCACTATAAAATGTCATAGCTTAATGAATATGAATATCTCACTCACTCTTCCCTCTCTCCATCATCACCATCATCATCATCATCATCATCATCATCATCATCTTCATCAGGCTCTCTCATCCAGCTGCCGTCCAGCAGCGAGCGGGGCATGCTCAGTAAGGTGCGTCTGGGCTCGCTCTCTCTGAGGAAGGAAGGAGAGCGGCAGTGCTTCCTGTTCACCAAACACTTCCTCATCTGTAACCGAACATCTGGAGGGAAGCTTCACCTGCTGAAGGTCGGCACTGGAAATAATGATCTCTAATTCATACATTTTAGTCACTTCATCAGCAGTCCATTAAATAATAAACACTTAGCTTTTACCACACAAAAAATAATTGGACTAATTATGAGATCCCTAGACTGGGTAATTATGAAAGTCACAGTTTTAAGCTCTTTTCATATCAAATCAGTCTATAAAAGCAATTTCTTCTCATCAAATGGGTCATTAATTAAAGTTTCAACAGCAAAATAAGTTGTGAAATTAATTCTTGATTCTTTGATGTAAATCTCCAGCCAGCATGTCAATGTGGGCCCCATAAGGATTAAATTTGGGCTACAATATGGATCCCATTTCCTTCCTTCCTTCCTTCCTTTCCTTCCTTCCTTCCTTCCTTCCTCCCCCCCCTCCATCTTTCCTTCGCTCCTTTCCTTCCTTCCTTCCTTCGCTCCTTTCCTTCCTCCTTCTCTCTTTCTTCCTTCTTCCTCCCTTCCTTCTTTCCTCTGTCCTTCCATTCCTTCCCCCTCCTTTCCTTCCTTCTTCCTTCCTCCCTCCTTTCCTTTCTTCCTTGCTTTCCCTCCCTCCCTCCTTACTCCTTTCCTTCCTTCCTTCCTTCCTTCCTTCCTTCCTTACTCCTTTCTTTCCTTCCTTTCTCCCTTCCTTCCTTCTCTCCTTCCTTCCTTCCTTCCTCCTGTCCTTCCTTTCTCCCTTCCTTCCTTCTCTCCTTCCTTCCTTCCTTCCTTCCTTCCTTCCTTCCTTCCTTCCTTCCTTACTTCCTTACTTCCTTACTTCCTTCCTCCTGTCCTTCCTTGACTTGAGGACAACAGGAGGGTTAAAGTCTGTCTTAAAACACATAAATATATCTAATAGAGAGAACCACTTTAAAAACACATTAACTGTTGATGTAGTAGTTTAGCAAGTGTTGTATTTTCTATATCATCTACTGGAGTGGTCAGCTTTGTGACATCTGATCTAAAAAGCCTTTATGTTTCCTTCCCTAACAGCAAGGAGGAGCGTTATCTCTGATCGAGTGTACTCTGATAGAAGAGCTCGATGCCAGCGATGAAGACTGTGAGTATTGTTTTATTTCATCTAATCCAGAGGTGTCAAACTCATTTTCATTCAAGGGCCACACACAGACCAATTTGATCTCATGTGGGGCCGGATCATTAAAAAGATGGAGGGAAGGAAGGAAGGAAGGAAATAAGAAGGGAAGGAAGGAAAGACAGGCAAAAGGAGGGAAGAAAGGTAGAAAGGACAGATGGAAGGAAGGTAGGAAGGACAGATGGAAGGAAGGTAGGAAGGACAGATGGAAGGAAGGTAGGAAGGACAGATGGAAGGAAGGTAGGAAGGAAGAAAGGGAGGAAGGACAGATGGAAGGAAGGGAGAAAGGACAGATGGAAGGAAGGTAGGAAGGAAGAAAGGGAGGAAGGACAGAAGGAAGAAAGGGAGGAAGGACAGATGGGAGGAAGGACAGATGGAAGGAAGGTAGGAAGGAAGAAGAAACAGAGGAAGGACAGAAGGAAGAAACGGAGGAAGGACAGAAGGAAGAAACGGAGGAAGGACAGATGGAAGGAAGGACAGAAGGACAAATGGAAGGAAGGACAGATGGAAGGAAGGACATGAGGACAAATGGAAGGAAGGACAGATGGAAGGACAGATGGAAGGAAGGAAGGAAGGAAGGAAGAAAGGAAGGAAGGAAGGAACGGAGGAAGGACAGAAGGAAGAGACAGAGGAAGGACAGAAGGGAGAAAGGAAAGAAGGACAAATGGAAGGAAGGAAGGAACAAAGAAAGGATAAAAGGAAGGTAAGAAGGACAGGTGGAAGGAAGGAAAAGAACACTAGAAGGAAAGTGGGGCCGGATTACACCCCTCAGCGGGCCGGTTCTGGCCCACGGGCCACATGTTTGACACCCCCTGATCTAATCCTAATCCTAATTTCTTTGTCTCAACTTCACCATATTTCCTTTTAACTCCTATGTCATTTTATAATTTCAGACAACGCAGCGGGTCAGGGCTTCAACCATCTGGAGTTTAAAATCGTGGTGGAGCCTCCCGATGGTCAGCCTTTCTCCGTCGTCCTCTTGGCTCCGTCACGCCAGGAGAAAGCCGCCTGGACCAGTGACATCAGCCAGGTGAGACTGTTAGAAGCAGAGATACAGGACTGGATGCTGGATGCTGGATGGTGATGATGATGATGGTGATGATGGTGATGATGGGTTTTCTGTTAACTGATCATGTTTCTCTGCTCTGTGGGTTTTTATTTTTAGTGCATTGATAATATCCGATGTAACGGTCTGATGTCCAGCGTGTTTGAGGAGAACTCCAAAGTTTCTGTGCCGCATATGATCAAGTAAGGAAAGAGAATCAGACTTTAATCTCTGTGTATTCTGGTTTCACTGTGTTTAAGAGTTACGCTTCATACTGTTAATTAAAATTAAACTGCTAATGAATTGATCTACTTACAAGTATTATCGTATTCCTCTATTAACCCTCCTGTTGAGGAAGGGAGGAAAAAGGAAGGAAAGGAATGGAGGGAAGGAAGGATGGAAGGGAGGGAGAAGGAAGGAAATGAGGGAGGGAGGAAGGAAGGAGGGAGGGAGGGAGAAAGGAAGGGAGGAAGGAAAGAGGAAAGAAGGAAAGAAGGACAGAGGAAAGAAGGAAGGTAATGGGGAGGAAAGAGAGAGGAGGAGGGAGGGAGAAGGAAGCAAAGGAGGAAAGAAGGAAGGTAATGGGGAGGAAAGAGAGAGAGAGAGGAAAGAAGGAAGGACAGAGGAAACAAGGAAGGTAATGGGGAGGAAAGAGAGAGAGGGAGGAAAGAAGGAAAGAAGGAAGGCAATGGGGGAGGAAAGAGAGAGAAGGAGGGAAGGAAAGAAGGATGGAAGATAATGGGGAGGAAAGAAAGAGAGAGGGAGGAAGAAGAAAGGAAAGAGAGGGAGGGAGGAACAAAAGAAGGACGGAGGGAGGAAGGAAGGAAAGAAGGACAGAGGAAAGAAGGAAAGTAATGGGAAGGAAAGAGAGAGAAGGAAGGAGGGAGGGAGGAAGGACAGAAAGAAAGAAGGAGGGAAGGAAAGAAGGAAGGTAATGGGTAAGAAAGAGAGAGAGAGGGAGGAAATAAGGAAGGACAGACAGAAGGAAGGGAAGGAGAAGGAAGGAGGGAGGGAGGAAATAAGGAAGGAGGGAGGGAGAAAGGAAAATAGGAAGGGAGGAAGGAAGGAAAGAAGGAAGGAAATGATTTAACCTTGTTTAAAGATATTTTTAAGCTAATATAAAGCAGCTGAAGCTTGTTAGGAGGATTTATAACCAGTTAATTATTAATAATCAGGTGTGTTAGAGTGGAGAGATACCTAAAATCATGCAGGGTTGGAGGCTTATATATAACTTCATATCTTCCCCTCGTTAAGATCCGACACCCGGCTGCACAAAGACGACGTGGACATCTGCTTCAGTAAGACTCTGAACTCCTGCAAAGTGCCGCAGATCCGCTACGCCAGCGTGGAGCGTCTGCTGGAGCGTCTCACCGACCTCCGCTTCCTCTCCATCGACTTCCTCAACACCTTCCTGCACACCTACAGGATCTTCACCACCGCCGCCGTCGTCATCGACAAGCTGGCCGTCATCTACAGGAAGCCGTTCACCTCCATACCTGTCAGGTTGGTGATGTCATCGCTGCCTCTTCTTCCTCCTCCTCTTCCTCCTCTTCCTCCTCTATCACTGCTGTTTCATTATGTTCATCATCAACATCGTGATCATGTGTTCGCTCTTTAGGGGTGTAAAGCTAAAGTTTCGATATCGATTCAACGACTCGATATTTGCCGATTTGATTTGACTCAGGAGGCAGAAATCGATATGAGACAATATCACAATCACTTGCTTTCATATCAAATCACAAAAATCAACTAAAATATTATTTCTGAGCTCAACCAGACATTTAAATTAAAAAGAACAATTTATTCTTTTGTTCTTCTTAATAAAAATAGACTTCCTGTTCACTATAAAAGTGCCATATTATATATATATATATAAAGAAAGAGAGAGGAAGGAAGGAAGGACCGACAGAAGGAATGAAGGGAAGAAAGAAGGAAGGATGGAAGGGAGGGAGGGAGAAAGGAAAACAGGAAGGGAGGAAAGAAGGACAGAGGAAAGAAGGAAGGTAATGGGGAGGAAAGAGAGAGAATGAGGGGGGAGGGAGGGAGGAAGGAAGGAAGGAAAGAAAAATAAACAGGAAGAAAGAAGGAAGGTAATGGGGAGGAAAGAAAGAGAGGGGGAGGAAGGGAGGAAGAAGAAAGGAAAGGGAGGGAGGAAGGAAGGTAGGAGGGAGGGTGGGAGAGAGGGAAAAGGAAGGAAAGGTGGGAGGGAGGAAGGAAGGAAAAGAGGAAGAAGGAAGGAAGGAAGGACGGGAGAAGGAAGGAAAGGAGGGAGGGAGGGAGGAAGGAAGTAAAGAAGGACAGAGGAAAGAAGGAAGGTAATGGGGAGGAAAGAGAGAGAATGAGGGGGGAGGGAGGGAGGAAGGAAGGAAGGAAAGAAAAATAAACAGGAAGAAAGAAGGAAGGTAATGGGGAGGAAAGAAAGAGAGAGGGAGGAAGGGAGGGAGGAAGAAAGGAAAGGGAGGGAGGAAGGAAGGTAGGAGGGAGAGAGGGAGAGAGGGAAAAGGAAGGAAAGGTGGGAGGGAGGAAGGGAGGAAAAGAGGAAGGGAGGAGGAAGGAAGGAAGGAAGGGAGGGAGAAGGAAGGAAAGGAGGGAGGGAGGGAGGAAGGAAGGAAAGAAGGACAGATGAAAGAAGGAAGGTGATGGGGAGGAAAGAGAGAGAAGGAGGGAGGGAGGGAGGGAGGGAGGAAGGAAGGTAGGAGGGAGGGAGGGAGGGAGAGAGGGAAAAGGAAGGAAAGGAGGGAGGGAGGAAGGAAGGAAAAGAGGAAGGGAGGAAGAAGGAAGCAAGGAAGGGAGGGAGAAGGAAGGAAAGGAGGGAGGGAGGGAGGGAGGAAGGAAGGAAAGAAGGACAGATGAAAGAAGGAAGGTGCTGGGGAGGAAAGAGAGAGAAGGAGGGAGGGAGGAAGGAATCTATCTATCGGCTCGTTGCTCATTACATCGATGTATCTTTACGCCCTTATTGCTCATCATGCATGATTGTCACTCACTCCATCTTTCCATTTTTCCATTTCCACACTCTCTTCATCCTCTCCACCCCCCTTCCTCCTCCTCTTCCTCCTCTTCCTCTCGCTGTCCCAGGGTCGAACAGCTTTCATGTGACCGTCTGTCCATCATGTCCCTCTGTCCCGACTACAGTCTGAAGATCACGCGGCTCGCTCTCGACCAGACTAAGTAAACAAAACTACTTCCTGTTGGGCTCGACCTCTGATTCACTCGCTCCAACATTCATCAGACACTTCCTCTCTCTCTCTCTCCTCTTCATCACCTCTTCCTCTCTTCCTCTCTCTCCTCTCTCAGGTCTCTGGAGCTCTTCTTCGCCACCAACCAGGGGGGCACGTGGGGATCCGACCCTTTAAACAACAAATCCCCGAGGTTGTGCCGCAAGTTTTCCTCTCCTCCTCCTCTCTCCATCCCCTCCCGCACCTCCTCCCCCGTCCACAGCCGCAAGCTCTCCCTCAGCTCCCCTATAAATTCCAAAGCAGGAGCCTTAGACCTCTCCACCACCCCTTCCTCCTCCGCGGCCAACTCCCCCACCTCCACTCACTGCCCCTCCATCTCCTCTCCGCCTCCCAACTCCACCAGGCCTCCGTCTGGTTTCTCCTCTCCTCCTCCGACCGCCACACGCTCCCCAAGCTTCCCACACACCTCTTCGGGGGTGTCGTCTCCGCCCCCCACCTCCACTAAAGCCCCTCTGGACCTCAGCCGTGGTCCCAGCTCCCCGGAGCTCATCCCAGCAGCGGCGGCGGCGGTGACGGAGGACGTCAGCGGGGATTTGCCTCGCATCGACGCTTTCTGTGGGAAGCTGAGGCGAAGCATCCGCAGAGGTAAGAAGACGAGTGTGATTCACTTACTGTCGACTCACCGTTATGAAAATGTGGTTTTAAAAAACAAGTAAATGCACTTTAGAGTTTAGAGTTTAGAGCTTTTATTACACATTGAATGACACTGAATTTTGAACATTAGTGCTTCTTGAATGCAGTTTATTTCTTATTAATAATCAGAGTTGGGAAGGTTACTTTGGAAATGTACAGTAATAGGTTACAGATTACTAGTTACCCTATTTAAAACATAAGTAATCTAACTTATTATATTTGATGATTTTTCTAGTTTTCTAACCAATGCTTTCAGCTGTTAGGGAAGAGGAACCCATTAAGTAGGGCTGGGCGATATGGACAAAATCAAATATCACAATATTTTAGACCAAATACCTCGATATTGATACTGAAACAATATTGTAGAGATAACTGTTGATGCTTTCACTAAATATTTACGCTATGAAACAATGAAAAGTGGGTAAAAGGTACGTAATAGAACAGCTAGAACAGTCTGGTAAGTTTATAAAATTATATATTTGACTGTAATGCAGCTTTAAAACCAGGAAAAGACGACTCTGATGACATATCGTGATATTTTGATATCTAAAATCTATGCTAATATCTAGTCTCATATCATGATATAGATATAATATCAATATATTGAACAGTCCTACCATTAAGCACCAAAATCTAAGTCCAGCTGTGTTGTCATGGATACTGACATGATTCATAAGGGAGATAATTTCTTATAAAGCAACATTTATCTCTCATTGTAAAATGTATTCATTCGTTCATGTAGATGTTGGAATATAAAATAAAGATATTTGATGAATAAAGTGAGTTTAATTGGTACTGTGACTCCATTTAAGCCCACATCATGATTTATTTACTAAATATAATAAAAAATATTGATTTCAAAGAATTAAAAACAGCAATATATGTATTCAGTAACATGTTAAATA
>NC_070596.1:27864636-27868131 GCF_027409825.1 Scomber japonicus
TTTGTAAAAGAGAGAAGACCAATGCAGGTGTGATTAGGTCAAATTTGTACATTTGCATGAATAAAAATGTTTATAAGCTGCACAAAAATTAAAAGAAATGATGCATTCTACTTCCATTTTTGTATATTTGGTGTCTCATTAGGAAAAGTCAGACTTAGAGAAATGTGTATTGGGTGTTTTTAATGCTTTCAAATGTAAAAATATGTCAAATTTGACCCTAAACAGTAAGTAAGGGTTAAGTTGTGAGTCCAGAAACAGTGCTCTGTATAAAGCTGGCCCACTTCCACAGCTTCAGTTCAAGGTGTCGCCTGCTGCACTAATCTTTTAATTCATTTCTTTTTCAGGTTTCAGTAATTCAGAGAAATCCTGCGACAAAGAATTCATCATCCGCAGAGCAGCGACCAACCGAGTCCTCAACGTGCTGCGACACTGGGTCTCCAAACACTCCCAGGTGAGTTTACTTCCTGTTTAATCCCATTTCTCTCCACACACAGGACAGAAAGTCTGTGTGAAGTAAGAATAATGTTGTAATGAATGTTCTGAGTTTGACATACCACAGAAAAGTGTGTTGTTAACCACCCTGCCAAATTTGAATAATTAAAAAAATTGCTAAATATATGAAATTAGGCTTCAAAGTTGTGTAAAAATCCGCCTCTTTCTCTGCTCCCAAACGCTGTGGGCGTGGCCACCGAGTCCACTGAAGCCCCGTCCCCTACCAAGTGTCACCTGTCAATCAAAGTCACCACCTCTACCAGAAACATGGACGCTACGTCTGAGAGCTTTCTGCTGCTAACTCAATGGCTAACTCAGCTAACTGGCTAACTGTAGACTGTAGTAGTAGTTAGCCAGTTAGCCACAGAGCTAGCAGCAGAAAGCTCTCAGATGTAGCGTCCACGTTTCTGGTAGAGGTGGTGACTTTGATTGACAGGTGACACTTGGTAGGGGGCGGGGCTTCAGCGTTTGGGAGCAGAGAAAGAGGCTGATTTTTACACAACTTTGAAGCCTAATTTCATATATTTGGCGATTTTTTTAATCATTCAAATTTGGCAGGGTGGTTAACAACACACTTTTCTGTGGTATGTCAAACTCAGAACACATATTTATTCTGACTTTACACAGACTTTAAAGTTCGTTACCTTTTGAAACTCTGTGTCCGACCCAAACCTGACAGCGCCTCTGTTTTTGTGTCGCCTCCCGCTGTGTTGCCCCCCCCCCACCCCTCCGATCGAGGTGCTCTTTGCTCTGCGTGTCTTTTCTCCCACTCAGGAGTCATGCAGAAAGGTCAGCATCCTCCCCGGGGGTCCTTAAAGGAATATCATTTTCATTTAAGATTATATAAGATGCTATTTCTGTACCTGGATGTTGCAGCTTTGAACATTCAGTATTATTTTATATTCTTATTGTTAACCCTCCTGTTGTCCTCGAGTCAAGGGAGGAAGGAAGGAAGGAAGGAAGGAAGGGAGGGAGGAAGGAAGGGAGGAAGGAAGGAAGGAAGGAAGGGAGAGAGGGAGGGAGGGAGGAAGGAAGAAGGAAAGAAAGGAGGGAAGGAAGGAAGGAACTGAGGGAGGAAGGAAGGAAGGAAAGGAGGGAGGAAGGAAGGAAGGAAGGGAGGAAAGGAAAGAAGGAAGGAAGGAAGGGAGAGAGGGAGTGAGGGAGGGAGGAAGAAAGAAGGAAAGAAAGAAAGGAGGGAAGGAAGGAAGGAAGGGAGGAAAGGAAAGAAGGAAGGAAAGAAGGGAGGAAGGAGGGAGGGAGGGAGGAAAGAAGGGAGGAAGGAAGGAGGGAGGGAGTAAAGAAGGAAGGAAGGACAGAGGAAAGAAGGAAGGGAGGAAGGTAGGAAAGAAGGACAGAGGAAAGAAAGAGAGGAGAGACTGAGGAAGGAGGGAAGGAAGGAAAGAAGGAGGGAAGAAAGGGGGGTGGAGGAAATACAGACGAAAGGAAGGAAGGGAGGAAAGAAGACGGGGTCAATTTGACCCGGGAGGACGACACGAGGGTTAGACACAGTTGTGGGTGAGTTGTGGGTTATACGACGGCCTACAGACAGTGAACGCAGCATTCATGATGGCTGCTGATGTGTTAAACAGCTGTGGCCTTAATATAAACCAGTTATTTATTTATTTTAGAGAATTTAAGAAGAAAAACTTACAGAAATGAGTAAATCGTCTCAAACTGCAAATCAGTAGTGGATTCATTGATTCGCTGTCAACTGTTAAATTATTTGCCAACTTTTGGGTAAATTAAATTAAAGTATACAGTCTAGACCTGCTCTATGTGAAAAGTGACTTAAGATAAAATAAGACTGATTGATTGATATTTTCATAATTGATTTAATCATTTTAAGTCATTTTTTTAGGGGGGAAAAAGTCCAAATTGTTTAATTTCAGCATCTTAAATATGAATATTTCTGGTTTCTTCAGTCCTCTGCAACAGTAAATTAAAATATATTTGAATTGAGGACCAAAAATGACATTTGAGGATGTTATTTAGGACTTTGGGCAACAACAACATCATTCATTGACTAAACAAATAATCAATTAATTGAGAGAGTAACCTACAGATTAATTATTATTTGCAGCCGTAAAGCTCTCTATAAAAACAGCATGGCACCTTAAATACAAGAGGTGCAGATCAAAGTGCTTAAAAAGGGCCTAAAAGGAGCAAAAAGCAATGTTTAAAAAAAAGAAAAATAGATATTAATGTAATATAAGACAGAGGCTCTTTCTGGCCGCTGATTATATATTTTTTTATCACTTTATCATTTCTCATTTTACACTGCAAACCTTTTATTCCTCGTCTGAAAATGATCATGTGAATATTTTCTATATACAGGATAATAAAAACCAGATCATCCTGCACACTGTCCTCCCTTCCTCCCTTCTTTCCTCCCTCCCTTCCTTCCTTCCTCCCTTCCTTCCTCCCTCCCTTCCTCCCTTCCTCCCTCCTTTCCTCCCTCCTTTCCTTCCTCCCTTCCTTCCTCCCTTCCTCCCTCCCTCCCTCCCTTCCTTCCTTCCTTCCTCCCTTCCTTCCTCCCTCCCTTCCTCCCTCCCTCCCTCCTTTCCTCCCTCCCTTCCTTCCTCCCTTCCTCCCTCCCTCCCTTCCTTCCTTCCTTCCTTCCTTCCCCTTCTTTCCTTCCTTCTTCCTTCCTCCCTTCCTTCCTCCCTTCCTCCCTCCTTTCCTCCCTCTCTTCCTTCCTCCCTTCCTCCCTCCCTCCCTTCCTTCCTTCCTTCCTTCCCCTTCTTTCCTTCCTTCTTCCTTCTTCCCTTCCTTCCTCCCTCCCTCCCTCCCTCCCTCCTTTCCTCCCTCCCTTCCTTCCTCCCTTCCTCCCTCCCTCCCTTCCTTCCTTCCTTCCTTCCTTCCCCTTCTTTCCTTCCTTCCATCTGTACTTCCTCCATCCCCCTTTCTTTCCTCCTTCCTTCCTTCCTTCCTTCCTTCCTTCTTCCCTCCTTCCTTCCTTCCTTCCTTCCTTCCTTCCTCCTTTCCTTCCTCCTTTCCTTCCTC
>NC_070596.1:27873631-27891131 GCF_027409825.1 Scomber japonicus
TAGTTATTAAACCTTTTAAAATAATTTATCTCCTGATATGATGGAGCAGAAAAGCTGTCCGCTGCTACACTCATCGTGGTAAGAATAATAACCAGGAATAACCCCGTAACCACGACAACCATAGTTACACCTGAACAGTCATAGCTGGAATATAGCTTAACTAGTGTAGCGTTATAGTTATTTAACCTTCCTGTCGTCCTCTCGGGTCAAATTGACCCCGTCTCTCTTTTGACTGTTCCTTCCTTCCTTCCTTCTTTCCCTCCTCACCTTTCTTTGCTCCTTCCTCCTTCCTTCCTTCCTTCCCCCCCTTCCTCCTTTCCTGCTTTCCTTCCTCCCTCCCTCCCTCTCTACTTAACCCTTTCCTTCCTTCCTTCCTCCCTCCTTACTCCTGTCCTTCTTTCCTTCCTTCCTTCCTCCTTTCCTTCTTCCCTCCCTCCCTCTCTACTAAATCTTTTCCTTCCTTCCTTCCTTCCTTCCTTCCTTCCTTCCTTCCTTCCTTCTTTCCTTCCTTCCTTCCTTCCCCCCTCCTTACTCCTGTCCTTCCTTCCCTCCTTACTCCTTTCCTTCCTTTCCTTCCTCCCTTCCTTCTCTCCTAAATTCCTTCCTCTTTTCGTCCTTACTCCTTTCCTTCCTTATTAATAATATATATGTGTGTGTGTGTGTGTGTGTGTGTGTGTGTGTGTGTGTGTGTGTGTGTGTGTGTGTGTTTTGTAGGGGGAGAGTCCCAAAGCGGAGTGTTTTGAGTCTCTGTCGGCCATGGAGCTGGCAGAACAGATCACACTACTGGATCACATTGTGTTCAGGAGTATTCCCTATGAGTGAGTGTTTACATGTGACTTTAACCCTCCTGCTGTCCTCGAGTCAAGGAAGGAAGGAGGGAAGGAAAAGAGGAAGGGAGGAAGAAGGAAGGAGGGAAGGATAGATGGAAGGAAGGGGGATGGAGAAAGGAAAGAAGGAAGGGAGGAAGGACAGAAGGAAAGAAAGAGAGAAGGAGGGAGGGAGAAGGAAAGAAGGGAGGAAAAGAAAGAAGGAAGGAAAGAAGGAAAGAAAGAGAGGAGGAAGGAAGGAAGGAAGGAAGGGGGATGGAGAAAGGAAGGGGCTGGACGGAGGAAGGAAGGAAGGAAGGAAAGTAGGAAGGGAGGAAGGACAGAAGGAAGGAAGGGGGGATGGAGAAAGGAAAAGAGGAAGGAATGGAGGGAGGGAGGGAGGAAGGAAGGAAGGAATGGAGGAAGGACAGAAGGAAGGAAGGGGGATGGAGAAAGGAAGGGAGGAAGAAGGAAGGAAGGAAGGAAGGAAAGTAGGAAGCGAGTAAGGACAGAAGGAAGGAAGGGAAGAAAGAAGGAAGGAGGTAATGGAGGAAAGAAGAAAGGAAAGTAGGAAGGGAGGAAGGACAGAAGGAAGGAAGGGAGATGGAGAAAGGAAGAGAGAAAGGAAAGGAAGGGAGGAAGAAGGAAAGGAAGGAAGGGAGGAAGGAAGGAAGGGGGAGGGAGGGAAAAAGGAAAAGAGGAAGGAAGGAATGAAAGAAAGGAGGAAGGACAGAAGAAAGAAAGGGGCTGGACGGAGGAAGGAAGGAAGGAAGGAAAGTAGGAAGGGAGGAAGGACAGAAGGAAGGAAGGGGGATGGAGAAAGGAAAAGAGGAAGGAATGGAGGGAGGGAGGGAGGGAGGGAGGAAGGAAGGAAGGAAGGAAGGAAGGAAGGAAGGAAGGAAGGAAGGAAGGAGAGGAGGAAGGAAGGAAGGAATGGAGGGAGGGAGGAAGGAGAGAAGGAAGGAAGGGGGATAGAGAAAAGAAAAGAGGAAGGAAGGAAAGAAGGGAGGAAGGAAGGAAGGAGGGAAGGGAAGAAGAAGGAACGGAAGGAAGGAAGGGAGGAAGGAAGGAAAGTAGGAAGGGAAGAAGAAGGAAGGGAAGGAATGAAGGAAGGGAGTAAGGACAGAAGGAAGGAGGGAAGGAAGGAAGGAAGGAAGGGAAGAAAGAAGGAAGGAGGTAATGGAGGAAGGAAGAAAGGAAAGTAGGAAGGGAGGAAGGACAGAAGGAAGGAAGGGAGATGGAGAAAGGAAAAGAGAAAGGAAAGGAAGGGAAGTAAGGAAGGAATGAAGGAATGGAGGAAGTACACAAGGAAGGAAGGAAGGGGGATCCGAGGAATAGAGTGATATATTCTTCATAAGGGAGAGCAGCTATAATCAATATCTTTATAATAATGTGTTAAATTGTGTAGTGGAAATAAGCGAGTTAAACTAAAGTATTGTTGACTTCATGACTTATTTCTGCTGAAAACTGATCTGACTGCTCTGTGTGTGACGTCTGGTTTCCTGCAGAGAGTTCCTGGGTCAGGGCTGGATGAAGGTCGACAAGTCTGAGAGAACGCCGTACATCATGAAAACCAGCCAGCACTTCAATGATGTGAGTCAGAAACAGTCTTTTTCATTATTATCAATAATGTTGATTATTGATTTTATTATGTTATTCTGTTAATATGTGGAACACCTTGTAACTTCAGTTTGGAAAGGTGCTATTGATAGAAATAAAGTTCATTCTATTATTATTAGTAGTAGTAGTCGTAGTATTATGTTTCAATTTGATGAAGAACTCTGATTTCTTTATTATTATTTATTGGATTAGCCCATTATAAACATTTACATCTGTCTATTTTCCCTATAAATAAACAACTAGTTATTGATATATAAAATCAGAAGAGCTTTAACATGTGCAGTTTTCAATATATAGTAATATATAGTCATATATATAGTTCCAATATATTAATGAGACTTCACACACTGTAAAAAATACAATAAAATCACATGGACATAAAATGAGTTGCCAGTTCCATCTAGTGGTAAGACTTTGTGTCTATTTAGCATTTATAAAGCAGTATATAAATATTTATTTAATGGTTTATTACACACTAAAATGTAGCTTTAAGCAGATATAAGTGTACACTATTTGAAACAACTATTTCAACTTCTCCTGTGAAGACATATTTTATATTTTTACATGTGTGTTTTACTATATTATTATTCATTATCCGTTTATACAGATACAAGAGGAGTTATATTTGTTGATTAATGCATTATTAAACACTTATAGCTGCGTGCAATTACATTACAGTGTGTTATAAACCAGGCGGGGAGTCCTGGTCCTCTGAAATGAGGCCAACCAGGAAGTAACTTAGAACTGCATTCTATCAAAAGGCCACCAGGGGGCGACCGTCTCTATACAAGTCAATGGAGAATTCACCAACTTCTCACTTGATTTCTAACCTCAGTAAACGTTTTCAAAATGTGTTTATGGTCTCAATCGCTAGTTTAAAGCCTTCTTCAATGCAGTGTGATGTTCATTTGGGACATTTTGGCCTCCCTGATTTTATATGTGACGATAAAGCAGGGTATGCATTAGGGCGTGGCTACGTCCTGATTGACAGGTTGATTGACCAATGTCCTCGAGATCCAGCCTCGCAACCATAGCAACCTCCCCGTTCCGCCCATGGCTCCGCCTCATGCCTATATAAGTAGAATCCGTGTTTTTATTTTTCCCAGCATGCACCTGAAATTTTCAAGATGGCGCTGCCTAGATTGGAAACTATTGGCTTCCGAGCAGCAGTCCACAAACCAATGGGTGACGTCACGGATGTTACGTCCATTTCTTTTATACAGTCTATGGTTATAAACCATTTATTAAGTCTTTATATACCGTTTATAAATGCTAAATGTGGGAATTTAATCTCTAAAACTAATTTAACGTGAACTTAGCATTGTTAGACTGCATTCATTTTCGGTAAATGTACATAACAAACAGCGTAGAGTAGAGGATTCACTGATGAGAAGAATAATCTCTCATCTTTGTAAATATTGTGACTTTCTCACCTTCTCCCCACAGATGAGTAACCTGGTGGCGTCTCAGATCATGACTCATACTGACGTGGGCTCCAGAGCCAGCTCCATAGAGAAGTGGCTGGCGGTGGCCGATATCTGCCGCTGCCTCAACAACTACAACGGTGTGCTGGAGATCACCTCCGCCCTCAACCGCAGCGCCATCTACAGGCTGAAGAAGACCTGGGCCAAAGTCTGCAAACAGGTCGGGATTCATCCGGTCTCATAAAAATGGGTTGTTAAAAATAAAACTTCCTCTCTACATCAAATGTTTTCTTGTTTTCTAGACGAAGGCGCTCATGGACCGGCTGCAGAAGACCGTTTCATCAGAGGGAAGGTTCAAGAATCTCAGAGAGACGCTGAAAAAGTAAATAGGAAAAGAAAAAAAAGACACATTTGACAGCTGTAAAAACACCCCAGATGTCTCTTACTCTGAAATGTGATGGCCCAAAATGAAAATATATTAAAATATCATAATATCAGGGGTGTCAAACATGCGGCCCGTGGGCCATAACCGGCCCGCCGAGAGGTCCAATCAGGCCCAGTTTCCTTCTTCCTCTTTTCCTTCCTTCCTTCTTTTCTTCCTTCTTTTCTTCCTTCTTTCCTTCCTTTCTTCCTTTCTTCCTTCAAGCTTTCCTTCCTGTTTTCTCTTTCTTCTCCTCCTTCTTTTCCTTCAGCCCCTCCATCTTTGTAGTGATCCAGCCCACATGAGATCATATTGGGCTGTATTTGGCCCTTGAATGAAAATGAGTTTGACACCTCTGGTTTAGATGCTACAAATGTTTGTCCATTGAGGCTGTTCTCGGTCAAATTTGAGCCGTATTGGGGTTGAGCATAGCTCAGCGGGTAGAGCACCCGCCCCATGTGTTGAGGCTATAGTCCTCGTTGCAGGCGACCCCGGTTCGAATCCCGCGCCAAGTGGTCTTATCCTGCGTGTCATTCCCCCCCTCTCTGCCTCCAGTTTCCTGTCTATCTCTACTGTCCTGTACATTAAAGGCAAAAAAGCCCGAAAAAATATACTTTAAAAAAAAAAAAAAAAAAAATTGAGTCGTATCTATTGCCAGTGAAATGTGAAATGAATAGTTAATAGTTTTAATAAGATAGTAGTTATGAGTTATAATAAATACACTCTCTCTGCTCTCTGAAACATTAATCAAGGTTTAATCACATGTATTGATCAGTCAGATCGACTATTGATGCTTTCTAAACACATCTGTGGTTCAACATTTGGTATAGACACTTTTTATGAGGAGAACAAACTGCGAGGGTGTAGAATATGAACAGTATGTAAGGGTTAAACTCAGCCTAATGTGATGTTTAATGTGTGTATTTGTGTGCAGCTGTAACCCTCCATGTGTCCCGTACCTGGGCATGTACCTCACTGACCTGGCTTTCATTGAAGAGGGAACGCCCAACTTCACTGAGGAGGGCTTGGTCAACTTCTCCAAGATGAGGATGGTAAATATATATACTCTTTCCCTCCTCTTCTGTTCTTATATAATATTATTAAAGACGTAAATTGACCAACAGTAAAGACCTACTTGGAATATCAAATGTCCGATCATAGCTTTGCAACCAGAACTCAGCAAGTCAAAGGTTTGGAGTATTTCCACATGTTGAAGCATGGGTCTGTAGTTTGAGAGAGATTTTTTTTAAGAGTAATTTTATTTTAATTCAACATTTCAAACTCTATTTAGAGAGTTTCAAGGAGGGCTGGGTGATATGGACAAAATCAAGTATCACAATATTTTTGACCAATATCTCGATATCGATATTGCAACAATAATGTAGAGATGACAAAGGGGAGCAAAAGGTCAAATGACTAAGTTGACATTTGCTTTTTTAAAACCTTTTAATTAGGGCTGTCAAACGATCAATTTTTTAAATCGAGATTAATCGCAGAATTTCCATAGTTAATCACGATTAATGGCGATTTGAATTGCATGTTTAAAATCCTGTTATTTTCCATTTGAAGGCAGTTTTAAGCCCATAATGTAAAGCATTTCTTACCAGAGTGTCTTAACTGGGAATCAATCACGGCTCTGCTGCGACTCCCACACTCCAAAATGGTCCTTTGGTGGAGCTGAGGCTGGCTTGGCTGCACCTGGGTGTTTAGCGTGGAGGTGCTAACTCAAACTCCACGTACTCCGGTGGTAGTTAAACTCCGTTTGACACAGGTTGCATTTTACTTTTGACTTGTCAACTGAAGCGTCTGGAAGTGTTTTAAAGTTAAACAAGCCGTTCAAAAGTCCAGTAGCTCTCTTACTTTCCATCAGCGCGGTAGGTTTACTGCAGGAGGCCACTTCAAAGCATAGCGCTACAGCTAGAGGAGCCGTCTACGGGGGAGTAGAAAGGACAAAAAGGCTTGCAAAATTAAAATGCGATTAAAAAAAAATTAACGCGTTATGGATTGCATTAATCGAATTGCGATTAACGCGTAACGTTGACAGCCCTACTTTTAATAAACCAGGACATTATCTGTTTTACATGAGAGACTTGGTTAGAATGGCAGCAGTAACTCTCCCTCTCTCTCTCTGTCAGATTTCTCATATTATTCGTGAGATTCGTCAGTTCCAGCAAGCACCTTACAGGATAGAGCACCAACCCAAGGTATGTCTAATAAAACATACCCCACTTCTTTTACTATGACATTATTTATGCAGTATAAAGTGATTAAAATCCATCTTTTAACACAAAATGTCATCTCCACCTACCTTTTTTTTTCCCCCAGGTGACTCAGTTCCTCTTGGATAAAACGCTGGTGATGGACGAAGATACTCTCTATGAGCTCTCACTGAAGATCGAACCTCGAGTACCACCTGGCTAATCCTAACTTAATTTTAATATATACACAATCATACATCACACAGACTCAATGTACATACTTTACAGCTACCAGTATCAACATGAATTAACAGAAGAGATTAAATCGTAATGAAGAAGAAGAAGAAGAAGTTGTTGAAGTTACATGAAACGGTACTCGTCGTTCTTTTAGGAAACTCAGGAGAAAATGTGCCTTGTTGTATTGTATGAATACCTGATGTTGTAGGGTTTAGTTAAACAGAATGGACTGTATAACACAAACACAACTCTTTGCCATACAATCGTACAGTTATGACTGTAGAGACAAACCATGTTAGCTTCTAAACATGGGACTTAGAAAGTATCCAGTTGCTGCTATCACTTTGTAAATACCAAAACAATCTGCCTCGGTATAGTCTTGCACATAAACACTGTCACATTACTTTTTTTTTTTTTTCTTTATTTGTATTATAATGACCGGATTTACCTGCTTGGAGCTGCTGAGGTTTCTATTAACACCTTCCCCCCCCCCCCCTCTCTCTGTGCATTGTTAAAATGTCTATGCTGGAATATTACAGAGCCCTGGGTTTGCTGTGTGGTAGTTTAATTAAAGACTAATTGATTTTAGGAATATGCAACATGTAATTACAGCATATGTGAAGGATGAATTTAGAGAAGTGAATCCTGTGCTCCAATATGGCGCCCAATTAATTCCAATAAAACCATTGAGTGTGTTTATATGTGCACCATTATGCTTGTTATGATTACGTTATATTGAGAATCCAAAACCTGGATAAGATACTGTACTCGCAGTACTCTGATAGAAACAGGCAGGGAGTTCTGGTCCTTTGAAATGAAGCCAACGCGGAAGTAACTTAGAAATGCATTATATCAAAAGGCCACCAGGGGGCGACCGTCTCTATACAAGTCAATGGAGAATTCACCAACTTCTCACTTGATTTCTAACCTCAGTAATCGTTTTCAAAATGTGTTTATGGTCTCAATCGCTAGTTTAAAGCCTTCTTCAATGCAGTCTGATGTTCATTTGGGACATTTTGGCCTCCCTGATTTTATATGTGACGATAAAGCAGGGTATGCATTAGGGCGTGGCTACGTCCTGATTGACAGGTTGATTGACCAATGTCCTCGAGATCCAGACCCCGCAACCATAGCAACCTCCCCACTCCGCCCATGGCCCCGCCTCATGCCCATATAAGTAGAATCTATGTTTTTATTTTTCCCAGCATGCACCTGAAATTTTCAAGATGGCGCTGCCCAGATCCGAAACTATTGGCTTCCGAGCAGCAGTCCACAAACAAATGGGTGACCTCACGGATGTTAAGTCCATTTCTTTTATACAGTCTATGGATTATACTCAAAAACAGGAGACCAATGTGCATAGAAACATACTCACAGGGAGCCGAAACCGTCCTTCAGACCTGTGTGTTTTTGGGCCTATAGATTAGTAAATTGTGTACATGTACGTGGATATTTGGAAGCAGCAGAATTGACCTCTTAAACATGACACTCAACATTTTATTGTCAAAAAGGTGTGAGCAAATAGTTGACTATACACATCCAGCAGAAGTAGAGTAACATTCATAAATCACTCAATCAATCAATCAATCAATCTTTATTTGTATAGCACCAAATCACAACAGAGTTATCTCAAGGCTCTTTAGACATAGAGCAGGTTCTAAACCGAACTCTTCAGGTTTTAATTTTGAAGAGACCCAACATTCCCACATGAGCAAGCACTTGGCAACAGTGGCAAGAAAAAACTCCCTTTTTAACAGGAAGAAACTTTCCTAATGAATGTGTAATGTCCACTACACCAGCTATCAACCAACTTTGAGCAGCAGGGTTACCAGTGGTTGCTTCTATTGCTGGAAACAAGGTTGGTGACAGTATTGAGTCTGACCCAAATAAGTCTTTTTTTCTCCCTTAAACAACCAGTCTTTTAAATCTTTTTTACTACAGATACACAGTAGACAGATGATTGAAGATGAAGTGAAATATTTAGAGATGCAACAAAGGTCACTGGCCAGACTGAAACTGGATATGTTGCAGCTCAAAGGTCAAAGCTTCAAACTTGTGAAACGCCCTGGTAGCTGAATAGTTACAGAGCATTTCACACAACTGCAACGTCCCCAGTTCGACTCTGACTATAGGGACCTTTGTTGCATATCATGCCCTCCTCTTTTCCCTTGTTCTCTGTTCGCTTATCTACCATCAACTGTCCAATAAAGGCAAAATAATGGCAAAAGACATATTGGACAAAGAACAAAATCAGCTTTTAACTCATGCCAAGAGGCCACCACACCCAAAACTGCCTCACAGCTCTTTTCAGTACTATTCTTGGGGCTTGAAACACAGTATTAGCAGAAATAATGAAGGTCTTATAGCTAGATTGTTTGGAGCTTGGCTTGAAGATCAGGTCAACTGTCCAATAAAGGCAGAAAATGGCAAAAGACACATATGCCAACAGGCCGCCACACCCAAAACTGCCTCACAGCTCTTCTCCACACTGTTCTTGAGGCTTGAAACACAGCATTAGCAGAAATAATGAAGGTCTTAAAGCTAGATTGTGACATTAGCACCCTCCTCAAGAAGATCAGGTCATGAAGGACCTTTAAAAATGACCAAAAACCAACTGCTACACAGCAAACCTGGGTGTTTTTGGGGACCCTGGTGGTCTGGAGCCCTGGGATATTTGCCTGTTTTTTGCCCGGTTGTTAATCCAGCTTCATGTATGATGGACTTCATGTATGTATGTGTGTCAAAACACGCTTGGTTTCTTCAACAGCTGTAGTACAGTTCAAATATTTTATCTACCTTAATACTTACTGACTGGTTTTGTTTCTCGGTGTCGTCGATGCTCACTTAAGTCAGACATCACACAGATTCACACATTTTTATATCTTCACTCATCTGTTAAACTAAAGGTTTATGTTGTTGCAGTTGCTATCGTATTACATTTGCATGTTACAGCAAAAAAAAAATATATATATAGCTTATAACACACATTCCAAATCTGAATATATGCTAATGGCAGATTTAGGATATTGATATCTTGACAGTCAAAAGCACGTCAGCTGAAAATCATGTCTTTTTATACACAAAACTTTCTGATTTTAAATCCTCATTTCTTCTCTTTTTAAACACAGAGTCAGCCTAAAAGGTTTCTTACATGCTACAAGATCCCACAGTTATGTTTCCTTTACATGTATGACTATTATTATAAGTCCCTTGTCAATGTGGTCTTTTAATCTTATTCATGTTTTAAACCTTGTTGACTGTTTTAGTGAAATAGTAAGATCTCTGCAGTATTCATTTGTAAAGAATGTCAATAGACTCTGAACTTGTCTATAGCATGAGTATAGCATCTCTCCTCTTCAGATATCTGCTATCCTTGTATTTGACTGTTACTGAGTATTTTTTTTTTTTAGTTTTATTCATTTATTTCGGTTCATTCCTGACGTCAGGAATCTTTTAATACTTAAATGCATTAGTGTACAATACCCTTTCTTTCCTACATTGCTGTATACTTTTGAATTTCCAGTTCTGCTGTTGTATTTTTCCATGCATTTCACGGTGTAATGTACATACATTTACACATTTCAGGCTTAAAAATAAAAGCAAAAAATGATTACGTGGTTGTAAATCCTTGTTATGATGGGCAGAGATGACGATATGAGGTCTCAACACACTTCAACCTAAGAAAACACATGCAAGGAGACAAAACACAAGCAAATGAGCATATTTACCAAGTTGTCAACATTTAGAAAACACCTTCAGAAACTGCTGGAGCTATTTAAGATGTGGTGTTGTGTGTTACCCCTCTTAGTGGTATTCTTTGGTGGCAGGGTGAGCATTTGCATGGTTGGGAACCCTTCTGCATCTTCACCAGGTATCTCAGGGTTACATGTGTAAGGTGAGACTAAATCAGCCTTCACCTGTAGAAAGGTTCAAACTGTAAGCTCTCGTCAACCACAACCATCTTGAACTGGTATCAGATGCAGGCGGGGAGTTCTGGTCCTCTGAAATGAAGCCAACGCGGAAGTAACTTAGAACTGCATTCTATCAAAAGGCCACCAGGGGGCGACCGTCTCTATACAAGTCAATGGAGAATTCACCAACTTCTCACTTGATTTCTAACCTCAGTAAACGTTTTCAAAATGTGTTTATGGTCTCAATCGCTAGTTTAAAGCCTTCTTCAATGCAGTATGATGTTCATTTGGGACATTTTGGCCTCCCTGATTTTATATGTGATGATAAAGCAGGGTATGCATTAGGGCGTGGCTACGTCCTGATTGACAGGTTGATTGACCAATGTCCTTGAGATCCAGCTCTCGCAACCATAGCAACCTCCCCACTCCGCCCATGGCTCCGCCTCATGCCCATATAAGTAGAATCCGTGTTTTTATTTTTCCCAGCATGCACCTGCAATTTTCAAGATGGCGCTGCCCAGATCTGAAACTTTTGGCTTCCGAGCAGCAGTCCACAAACCGATGGGTGACGTCACGGATGTTACGTCCATTTCTTTTATACAGTCTATGATCAGATGCCACGGATATCTACCCAGTGGCTTTTTTCAGTTGTTCCAAACCAGTTTTCTGTAACCAATAGTGCATTTTTGTTGCTAACAAGCCGTGGCAACTAACATCAATGGGGAATGAGGCTGCATGCCGTCCTTTGACTAGACCTTCGTTGATTATATCTTGGTGCAGGTCTTCCTTCAGTTGGTAAGAGATGGTTAGCCTGTTAGTTCAGTCCACAAGGGCTACCTCAACGTTTATTGTTCCTGTGCAGACTCCAGAAAAGATTCCCAAAGACAGAGCTTTCATGTTGCTGTGGTTTTCTGACTGTTATTCTCCAATGCATTTTGAATCAGCTGGTGGGGAATGCTTGGTTATTCGTATGGTCTCACCAAAGCCTGAGAGTATCTTGTTGGTCTTTGCCTCCTTGATGATCTGACTGATTATCGGTGGGTGCTTCAGACATCAAGAATGAACTCAGGACTCCTCCTTTTTGGACACTTGTGTCAACACACTTACTGGCAAGATAAGATGTAAGTCTTGACTTTTAGCAATGATGGACCTGAATATTTACCTTCAATGTCTAGCAAGCTGGTTAAGTCCGGATGAGCTTAGTTATTTAGGGTCAAAGCAAATCCTTAATAAGTATCCTTCTCCTTCTTCTTCTTCTTCTTTGTCCGGAGTGTCTGTAAAAGCTTCTTCTAATAGTCTCTTCAGTGGCTGTGAGCGATTTTTATAGATCTTCTAAGTGGTGCCTTACAGTCCTGGAGCAGATCCTATTCTAGTTTATTCCACTACTGCCTTTCCTTCATCTAGAGTGAAGTCTGCCATGTTGAAAAGGGTGTGTGGCTTGAGTGTTGGCAGCAGGAAAGGACAGTCACCCAGAGGAATGTCACTGCTGGGGTCGCCAAGTACTGCTGCCACACTATCCTCCACTTCTTCCTAATAACATATCAGTCCCCTGCTTTTAGGCTTTCTAAGGAGGTCAGCTGTGAAGGAGAAGAGGTTGTTTAAAAAGGCTTTCCTCTGTCAACACTTCTCTTTCCCTGCTTTTTCCGGATTGTCTCCTTCCAGTGAAGCTAGAGTGTAGAGTAGACTGCTTTTTCCTCATCAACCTGCTTTCCAGGAAAAATAAATACCACAAGCATATTCAGAAAACATAGGAAAATACAGAAATACACTGCAAATAAGGAACATGCAGAAATGTGTTGCCAATAGAGAAACCACAACTAAATACACAAACTTATTGTAAATAAAATAAACACAAGTTAATACAGAAATACACTGCTAATACAGAACAATGCAGAAACACACTTTGAATAAAGATAACTCAAGCAAATTCAGAAATGTGCTGCACAAGCCAAAATGATTGTTGACCTCAGCAACTCCACAAGCCACAAACCATCACAAGAACTTTGTCAAGTGTTTAGTGTCCTCAAGATACATCTTTAGTTTTGTATCTTGGTTGCGTGTTGCTCTGTGGATCCTGCAGCGTTTCTGATTTTTGCTGTTTACTGCATGTTTTGTTATTCCTCATATATGTGCTGTCAAGTTGGTGAATGTGTGTCTAAATGTTGCTTGTTTTATTTCTTTGCTGTGTTCTTTGTCTCTAAATGCTGAATATGTGCTGTCAAAATGGTGGTTAAAATGATAAGTAGCATAGCATTAAACTCTCAGTGTTACCACAGGGTTATAATGTGATAATCAAAGTGGTAGGAAGTGGCTGCAGTTGAAAATATCAAGGTCATATTGGACAGTGATATCGGACCCGTAGTGGTCATGGTTAATCATGGCCCCACATCAGCAGTCTCCACTGTTGTAGCTCACGTTGGAAGCCCTCCATTGGTTTATAATGGTGTGTTTCTGAACTTATGATTGGCCTACAGTTTTTAATCCCACATTAGGGGGTGGAGCCCCCCCCTGAAAGGAGAGTGAAAAGCTCTTTAACCAGAGACCTTCAGCAAGAAGGCAGAGCAGCTTTTCTACAGGTACTGTACCTTTTTCTTATTTCTCTCACAGACAGGCTTCAACTGCTTATATTACTTATACATGCATCTCCAGCTGTTGTAAAATTATGCTTAGCATCTATCAAAGAAGAGTTACCACATTATATTGACTTTATTTTATCATTTGCTTAATTTTACATAATAATGAGCCATCTGTGACTTTAAGTTTTCAATGTCAAAATGTTTAAAATAGAAATTGTGAATGAAAACTAGAAGCAGGTTGCAGTGATGATGTTAAGGTGATGTGAAGATACAAATACAACAAGGCCTAAAAACTAATAACTAAGAGAGATTTTAAATAATTTGTGATTTTTAACTAAGAGAAGCTTTGCAGTCAAATATCTCTTTATGCAAGTTGAACTTTTTGTTGCACTTTACCTCAAAAGCATTATTTCTTACTTAAACCTTAAAATGTTCTTAATACCTGAGTCTGTAACTGTCCTGTGTCCTCTGGAAAGGACAAAGCTGATCTTACATCCTGCACGTACACTCTCAGAGTTAAAAGGTCACTGGTCAGGGGAGGGGAGGCTGATCCGAGGTCTGTAGTGGTTTTCATGTAATCCTGACCATAAGACCATATGATCCATAGTGTCAGTTGGCAGCACAGGCTTTACATGGCCACAGATCTCTTGTTCCTTACCCTTTCTGCAATGATCTTTATCCTCATTTCTGTTCTCCCATGCCACCTTCCCTGTTTCCATCCCTCCGTCCAACTGCATAGGCCTCATGTGGATCTGGTCTTGTGACCAGTTCAGAATGTCACTGAGCCAGAGCCAGAGATGGTTTGGGTCTTGGCAGTCAATCCTGGCAGCCCAACTGCAACTCAGGGATCTATAAATAATATCCCCATTGACCCAAGGTGTCCACAGTCCTTCCTCTACAGGGTGACAGGAAGAATGAATAAAGATACAGCATCGTAGATGAAAACCTTATAACTTATTGGCTGAGTATTACTCCTCAGTTATCAGACACACCTTGAAGCGTGGTGTCGGGGACCAATGAGACATCTTCCAGTCTGACTGCAGGATTAACAGGAGTAATGATGTCCTCACAGCTTCCCGCTATATTAAGACACAGTCGCATGGAGACTTCCCATTCTCCATGAAGGACAAGCTAGAAAATGACCTTCTGGTTTCATTAAATCAGAGGACATTCAAAATTTAGCTATTACATTAAATAAATCCTAATGGACATACACAATATTAATTACACTGAACTTTCCCCAACTGGTGACTCCAAACTGGGATTTCTTCCTTGGCAGGAGTCCCATCTTTTTCTGTGAGCTTAAGACTGACGTCTTTGGGTAATTCTCGATTACTGCAGCATTAAAGGATATATGAAACCTGCCCATTCTGTGGGTGGAAGAGTCTGTGGTAATGCTAAGAGGCTAAGAGCATCTGCCACGGCCCATCCTACTGTAAGCTCTTTACTGTATTGAACGGGGGGGGACGTCAAATCAGCAGGTGTAAGGGGAGCATACTCACACAAGGCCGAAGGAATTGATCATTTATTGCAGAGATTTTAGATTTGGTTGAAAAGGTCTAACAAAGTGAACAGGAAGAATTCTGCTGAGAGAGCTAATACCCAATTAATTAAGCTAGGTCAAAACTTAGTATATGTCTGGACCATGCATGGACAACATGCGAAACAGGGCTAGTCAGTGGTAATAATGTGAATTCCTGCAATTTTCTGTAGTGGTCCCAGTTGTATTGTTAAAGTGTGCTGAAGTAGCATATGACATGACACAGTTAAGCAATGATTGAGTAAAAAAAAGGTTATAGAAGCAGTTGCAAAAACAACACTTTCCACTCATATCTTGCAATGTTTGATTCGAAAGAGAAACTTATTTTAATAATGGTCAAAGGGTGAAATTGTGGGCAATTTGTTAGAGGGATCGTCTTAAGTATAAAAAGAGAACTTGTTTTAACTTTACTCAATAACTTCTTTGATTAACTTTTAGCTCCCCCTGCTCTTTTATCTGTTTCTATCTGCAGATGCCTATATACAGTATGGTCCAATCCAAATATTAGCATAGGATTAGCATGCTAGGCTAACAGTCCTTATGCTTTATATCCCTACTCTGACATTTTTCAGAGAAATTTTAATGCATCTTTTACCTGCCCTGAACAATGCTGGTAAACCACAGAGCTAGACTTTATATTTTTCATTAACCCTAACCTACAGTCTGAGGGCTAGCCATGCTAACTAGCTGCTCAGTCAGTGTCGGTGCCTCCATGTGAGATGTTTCAGTTGATAAATGTTTTAAAACGTACCTCAGGACTGTAGCTACTCCAGCCAATAAACACCCACAACTTAAATCCACAATATCACAACACAACAAAAAATCATCTACACAACTTTGTGAAATATACGACTCTTGAAGCTTGGAGACGTACCTCGCTGGGCTATAAACTATTGTAGCTAGCACTTCTTTCTATTTAACTATGTAGTAATTCTCTGCTTAATTTGCTGCTCTGAGTATTTTGTTCTCAGTATTGTGCATTTTGTTTAATTCAATAAAGAGTTACTGAAAAGGAAGACATCACACAATCACACAGTTTATACAAAAGACTTATTATATATATTCTTTTTGCCATTTAATCCTGCATAATAACGTTTTGTGGAGAGGTTTAGACTATAATCTGATACAGGGATAAATTAAAGTAGATGATTTAATACAGCTAAGCTAGCTAGCTCTATCATGGACTCTTTGGCTCTCCCTTCACTGAAAGGTTAGCATTGTCAAGATGGTTTGATATTAGTGAGCAGCACAAATTTTGTCAAAAGTCAAATGTTAGAGGCCAAACAAAGATAAAAGTTTGTTTTTTTAAATATATACATACAAAAGTAAACCTAAAAGAGTGAAAAAAGGTCACATTAAATGGAAATGTAGCAAAGCTGACCTGGAGCCTGAGTTTCATATAAATGTACTTTGTCCTAGTAACTTAATCCGTATATTTAATTGGAATTAATTCGTTTTGATGCAAAGTTTCACCATTTTTTAAATGCTGGTGTGACTGGACCATAATAATGAGCAGTATCAGATTACAAAGGCGGCTCTGTACACCTACATGAATATAATTAGACCATAGATTGTAAAAAAGAACCGAGATGTCACCCATTGCTTTGTGGACTCCCATTTTAAAGCCTTGAATTTGCATTTTTTGACTGTAGCCATCTTGGATTTTTGGAGCCAGAAGTGACCATATGACCATATTTGGACGAGAGGTTGGGGCTTGACCCTGATGCTTATAGCACAGTGCAATTACAGTCTATGGTTATTTTTTAGTTTGAATAACAGGCTTAAAACCATTAAAACAATATGCACTTACCTGAAAAAAAATGAACATCTGACTCCTTATAGGACCTTTTAGTACAACCAAACACTGAACAAGACTTTTTTTAGGTTTTTAACTAAGTGTCCTTTCTTTCTCTTTTTTTCTCTCCAGCTCTTTCACTTCTGACAGAATCTTACTCAACTAGAGGAAAGATGGCAAGCTCTTTCACACGTATGTTATCTGGCCGCAATACAGCTGTGCTGTTGGCCAGCCTGGGCGCGGGGACGTTGGCGACCGGCTTCCTGTTGAATGAAAACAACTCTCTGCTGGCTGATCATAAAAAGAAGCTCTACCCTCCCAGGTAAGAGACTCTAACACTAATGGCGCTTTTCCACTACAAAGTTCTAGCACTACTCAGCTCGACTTGGCTCAGTGCCAGGAACGACCTTTTCCATTACAAAGAAGTACCTACAGTACTCAACGTGGGCGGGGTCGTCATAGCAACGGCTCCGCGAAACTGCCGTGACTTTGTTTTATACGTGACACAAACACATAAACAATGGAGGACATGGAGGCAGTGGTGTACTTGCTTTTTCTGTCCTTCCTTCCATTTGTCTGTCCTTCCTTCCTTCCCTCTGTCCTTCCTTCCTTCCTTCCCTCTGTGCTTCCTTCTTTCCTTCCCTCTGTCCTTCCTTCCTTTCTTCCCTCTGTCCTTTCTTCCTTCCTTCCCTCTGTCCTTCCTTTCTTCCTTCCCTCTGTCCTTCCTTTCTTCCTTCCCTCTGTCCTTCCTTCTTTCCTTCCCTCTGTCCTTCCTTCCTTTCTTCCTTCCCTCTGTCCTTCCTTCTTTCCTTCCCTCTGTCCTGTCTTCCTTCCTTCCCTCTGTCCTTCCTTCCTTCCTTCCCTCTGTCCTTCCTTCCTTCCTTCCCTCTGTCCTTTCTTCCTTCCTTCCTTCCTTTTTTCCATCCTTCCTTCCGTTTGTCCTTCCTTCCCTCTGTCCTTCCTTCCTTCCTT